>NC_053133.1:6590808-6890808 GCF_010015445.1 Perca fluviatilis | reverse complement strand
CGAGCACCTACTGGAGGACCTCCCGTTATCGTAGACGACCACCCCGACGATAGTGGTGAACTCGGTGAACAGGGTAGTGGTGAAGATACGTCATACACCCGTGCTGCCCTACAAAGGCAAAACGCTGTAACATCATATTTGGGCAAAAATTAGTTAATGTCACTTTTGGGGTATTGGAGACCTCCTTTATCATGTGAATAAATATCGTGAGTCAATTTGATTGTTTTAACGAGAAAATAAAGGGCTATGACAAAACCATATGAGAAACCACAGCAGAACGCCGTAACAGCTGTTACGGCTCTTTGCCTTTGTTTCGGCACGCTGAAGTTGAGTTAAGGTGTTCTGACTTTGTTTAGCCAGGCAAGAGAGATGTTACTGTGCCACCGTGATGTTACTGTACTCTGGCTTCATCATACTGTCAAAGTTTGCCGCTTTTAATTGTCACCAAACCACGTAACATACACACGACACATCTTTAAAATAAAGTGGCGATAATTCCTATTCTGTCAGTGTCAGTGACAGCCCGGAGCTAGCTAAATTTAATCTGTGTCACGTAGCGCTAACGGTGATGCTGACACACCTCCTCACTTGGCGTAGCCTCACATCAGACGCCGTAAACTAATTATTAAATACACAGGCATCCTACCTTTCCATGCAATCCGATATAATCCACGGAAGATATAATCCATAGCAATGCACGTCATCTGCTGTATCCACAACAATCCATACGTGTTTGAGCTATATTTCCTTCTTGCAGGTGTTCATGTCAAATTTTACACAAATCCATAGCACTAAGCTAGTTATCGCTAACGTCCGTACAAAAAAGTAGGCTAACCTAAATGTTATCACAGAATTAAAAAGTAGTAATCCAAGTCGAGTTTGTTGACTGTGCATTTTGCGCAGTTTGGTGGCCCTTAACCAGGGGCGATTCTTGGATCAGACCTTTAGGGGGGCTCAGCCCCTAATGAGAATATGACACAGATACAGTGCCTTGCAAAAGTGTTAAACATAATATATTTATTGTTAAACAATAAATATACCTTTGTATTCAATTATAATTAAATTATCTTTATTGAGAAAATATTTCTTGTATTTATTCATATTGTATACTGTACTGCAAAGTAACTTATCTGTCATACTGTTCTACTGTGTTAGTATTGCCACACTATCCTGATCATTATAGCAGTAAATAGGAACCACCAAAGGTCTTCTATAATTTAAAACAAATACCATGATGACTAGACCTTGGTTAGGTGTTCTTATAATGGATGTAAGTATGGTGAACAGCAAGCAAATATTGATTATATGTCAGTTACTGCCTTTTGCCTTTGCATGACTTGCCATGACCATGCTTGTTTTTGGCACATGATACAAAGGCAGAGTACAGTAACTGCAAAACAAGGGTCAAAGGTCAATTTTGAGCTCAAGATTTTTTGCATACAAACATTTCTTCATTATAGCAACTAGTTGTCAAATTTTGGGAGTCCTACCTATAATACTTTTGTCTGGACAAAACAAACTTTAAAGTCATTTTTCTCAGTTTCACACTCTAGTGAGTTAAGGTCTTTTGCCTTTGCAGGGCAGCGTGGCCGTATTTGCAAGAAATGTTTCTGTACATTGATGTCAGCTCTAAAAATATGCTGTTTGTTCTTTGAACTTAAGAGAATTGTGCCTGAAAAGTCCTAGAAAAGAATGTGATTTTGATTTGATGAGTGAGATTAAGAAGATATGGGAACCCTGAATATGCTTTATGCTTTACTATAAGAAAGCCACAATAAAGTTCACAATAAAAGTTCTAACCGCTTGCTTTTAAAAACAAAAAAAACTTTTACTTTTACTTCAAATACTTAAGTACATTAAATATCAGAAAATTACTTTTGATACTTAAGTACAGTATATATCAGATACTTTAAGACTTTTACTTAAGTATTATTCTAAAAGGTAACTTTCACTTCTACCAAAGTCTTTTTCTAGTACGATACTTGTACTTTTACTCGAGTATTGCTTTCTAGTACTTTATACAACACTGGACTCGAGGTTATATAAAATCGGACTTGAGCATTCATGAAAAAGGACTCAGACGTTGGATGGAGTTTATAGGTTATACAAATTTGATATGAGATGTTACACTTTTCCTGTTTCGGGCTCCAAGACTGGGAAGCAGCTGGGTAGACGTTCCATCCAGGGCTGATGTTCTTTTGGGGGTAACACCCTTTACTTCACCGATAGTATTAACAAAAGATGAAGCCACCATGTCTTGAGAAGCTTCTTGTTTCTTGTTAACTCTTAACTCACTTTACATCGTCTTTGGGATCTCTTTTTCTCTCGCTTTTTCCTCACAGTCACACATACGCTCGGACACCGCTACCGCTCACTCTCCTTGCTTGACAACACACTCACCGACGTCACTCACTTAACGCTGCATTCTCGCTCTTACTTTCACTACTCTTGTAACAAAGGAATTGATATTGATATATGCAACTGAAGTGCATGATTCGCGGGCTCCCTACTACGTGCGCCCCGGATCGTGAAGTTCGCCTACACAGATTTTACATCCAATACTGAAAAGAGCACCGCTAAATGTTGTTTAGAAAAAAGTCAGTAAATAAACTCCCTTTGCAATCGTGACAGTGGTGTCATTTTTGTTAAATGTAGACCCTCTTTTATTAGTATATCAGCTCCTTAAAAGGTGCCAGAGTGGAGAAATGCAGGCAGTCTTGGAATTCAACACAGACTCAACCTCGATGACTCGAACACTGGGGACTCAAGACTCGACTCAGACTCGACTCAGACTCTTCTTTGGTGACTCGGACTTGGACTTGGACTCGAACACTGGGGACTCGAGATTCGACTCGGACTTGACAGTTGGTAACTCAACTACAACACTGCTGACAACGCATTGCCCTTTAGTTTCAGGGTGGCCTGAGATTGGCTAGTCACATTGGTGCAATGCAACATAAGGGAAATATAAGAAAAAGGGCCTACTTTTTCAGCCTATACTTCACGGGGTATCACATGGGAGTCAATAATGGTTGATGTAGACTTAAAGTATCCAATGCATAGCCACAAAAATCAGCATACTGTAATGTCAGCACAGCAAATTATAACAGGGACATTTTAGACTCAATCAATTTCCATAGCATCGCCGCAATCAATGGATTTGCTTGCTGATGCAAAAATAAATGTGCTCAGTGCTTTTAATAGAGTTAGGTGAATTTTGTTAGTGAAATGTACGCCATCACCAATAGAAAAACTGTCTTGGCAGTGCTGACGTTTGAGGGAATTGAGACAACCACACAGTCCAAAACAGAGGAAGCTCAAAGATGCGGTGGTGGGACTGTCCTCGCTAGGGTTGTTATTTTTAGGCTGATTTGCCGAATCAAATAATCTTCAGGGAGACCGGATGGTGCAATAATAAGATCTTTGTTCAATCAAAAGACCCTGAGCCATTTTCTACTGGCAATTGACTGACCTTCCTTCAGCATTCGCTGCTTTTACCAATAGCCACAAAACATGCCGGGCACTTCGCATTGGACATCCCAGCGACCAACATCCCCATATAAGGTCACTCAAACTCCTTGTGCTTTTCCAACGAATTAGAAAGCTCCAAATGAGACCCAAGGTAAGCAAAGTTTATCTCTTTGTATCCAATTGATAACTGTACCATGTTTTTTTACGTCCAAGCTTCAAGAATCATGTATTAAGTGCTCTGTTTTTTTGCCCTTAAAAAGTATATTATAATGTGTTTCTGTTATTTCTGTTTCTGTTATTTTGTCCACCCTTTGTACAGTACCTGGAAAGATTTAGATTTTGTTGTTGTTAATATGTAACATTAGATATACAGCTGTAATTCTAAATGCTGCACACACATTTACTGCAACAGTAAATTGTTTGAACAAAGGGGTTTTGTTAAATGCATTTCTGACGTGATCCACAAAACATCCAGTCATGATGTCAGCCTCTGTCTGGCTGTGAACGTACACTGACACCCAAAAACTTTCAAGTCCAAAGCTTATGCAATGACTCATTGTCTCAGCAAATGTTATTGTAGTGGCTGATTAGCTCCATCTGACATTTGCAGTCAGTCCCCCTCTATTGACCAGCTAATTCTATTAATTCCTTCTTTGAAGTGCTGTGAGAGGAACTCCAAGGTTGCTCATCAGAGGGCCCCTTCATCCAGGCATTCCCATTGGTTCAACCCTTGATGGCTTAGTGAGTAGTCTCGCTTTGCTAGACCTTCCTCCACAGCGCTGCGGAGGAGGGTCTGGCTAGTTCACACAGCATTCCGGGATGGGAGAAAAACATGCTCTGGTTTATTGGCATTTCTTTAAACCAATCACAATCGTCATGGGCGGTGCTAAGCGGCAGACGGAGCCACGGAGCCGCTGCAAAATAGCCTCGGGAAGGAACTTGTTTTGGTGGAACATTTCATTTTGGTGTACATTCAAAATGTGTTTTAGTTGTGCAACAGAAATCTGAGGAGCAGTTTTTTTTTACCTTCATTTCTGAGAGGCAACCTCTCTTTTGGAGGAACGCCCTGATCACATTCACACAGTTCCACATTCATACCTTGAAGCTGCCCAGTACAACCACAGTTCGATCTGCTGGCCACTGAGCAGCTCCACTGGAGTGGTTAGGATTAAGGGCCTTGCTCAAGGGCACCTCAGTGGTGGTAATGAGGGAGGGACAAGTGCTGCTCTTTCCCTTTCCCACCCAGATTTTATCTGGGTCTGGGGATTGAACTGACGACCTCCCACTCATAAGCTCACATCTCTAACCTTTATGCCACCACTGCCACAAACCATAGATAACCATAGTCTCCATAAATTGACCGGAGTTTTAAAATTCCAACACAAAGAAAGCGGAAGGTAACAGACATCCAAAAGAGTGAAATCTGGCGGCAACGGAGCAATCCCAGAAGTGGAGCGACGTGGATATAGACTACTTACTGAGTAACCCCTGAATAAAAAGGAGAGGAGGGATGGTGTGTATGATGGGAGACATATCTGCCAAAACTCGCCAGTGTTTTGAGTTCACAGTTGACATCTGGCGCAAGATGATTGTGGTGGGTGTTAATGCACGGTAAGGTGACCTGTAATGGCAGGGTGGAGGCTGGATCAGATGTTTCCAAACGTCTCTCAACTGCGTCTGAGTTTGCAGTTTGGGGGATTTAGGGTAATTACAGGTATGTTGCATAAATGTGGATGTGACCGTTAAAAAAACAGAGTGAACACAAATATCAGTGTGGCATGCTGCGTGTGAGGGCCTGATTTTCTTGCCAATTCATGTAATCACTTTAGCCCCAAAACAAAAGAAAGAGTGCAACAACAAGGATTATGCAGGTGTCAGAGAGAGAGAGAGAAATGTCAGTCTAATGTGCCAATGGCTGCAGGCTTTGTTTTGATTACTGCAATTATTTGTTATCCTCTTGTCGTTTATTCCATGTATGTCTTTCTTTCCGTTTTTTCCCTTGGCTTTCACATAAGCCAATTATAGGCCCGGATTTCCTGGGTTACTCATTGATCATGTACATTTTTGCAGACTCGGTAATGTATTCTTTACAGCATGCCCTGAAAATGTGAAACAGAACATAATTGCAGGCTAACAACATATTTAATCACCGAGTGTGTACGTTTTTGTATTACCTGAGTTCATTTGGTTATCGCTACAATTCACTGATAAGCAGCACAAAAGAGATAAATCAGCCCAATACCCATTCACACCTGGGCACAGCGAGGAGGAAGAATAGAAGGGAGGGAAAAAAAGTCAGGCTAGTGCCTCCTGACTGATGAATACACTCATGCATGTGGACACTTGGCTGGCGCACGGAGAATAACAGGGAGGGGATCTGGCACTTCATCAAGTAGACCTACGACTGGGAAATGGCTGTGCGAGAGCGATGAGGATGATGCGTTTATCTAGCTTCCTCCGTGATGCATAACTGGCTCTGCCGGCCTCGCTCTCGCAGCGCGCAGTTTGCCTTCAAACCAGCAGCTCGGATGCATCAAACGGATGTGTTTTATTCACTTGGCATATTGCAGGAGTTTTGTGTTTGGTTAAAGCAAATAACAGTGTGTGAGTGGATTGTATCCAGTCTGACCCCTTTCTTTCTTCCTCAGTACGCTAAGCATGCATTTGCAGATGTGTTATAAGGTTTCTCCTCTGCTAATAAAATCAGTATAATCTGCCTCGGGTGTGACGTGACACTTTATTCTACAGCCACTACAGTACAATCAGAGACAAATCGGTGTTTGTGAAATATCGCAGAAATAAGAGAGCGAACCATTAGAAGATGCACAGAAATAAGGCTTGTACTCTCCAACCTGTAATGAGATTACAGCTTAGGGCGCATGCGAGATCATTTGTGCGTGTGTGAGTTAATTGGCAGCCAAAGAGCCTAAGAGGGAATGTTCTGCGAGCCCAGCAAACAGTAACTCAGACCCAGGGCAACACTAATTATTCCAGGCTGGCCGCCAAATTCACAATATTACAGCTTCACAAAGCCTCCTTAGTGCATGTGCTCGCTCTGTGTTACATGGTGTGGCAGCGATTCTGCTTTGAGGATAAATTGTCCAGTATAGCGACAGTCCACCCAGGGTACCAGGTGGACAAATAGAGATGTTCTGAAGCATATTGCTCTTGTGGGTGAAGTAGTTCCAGCTGGTGAATTTTAGGCGTTGTTGACTTAATGTCTTCACTACTATTCACTATGACCTTATGGTTTTTATTTTTCATCTCAGTCAGGAAATACAGCTGCAAATAGATTCAAGTCCAAATCAGAGTTATCACAGATGCATGTTTAGACCCATTTTAGTGAATTACTTGATCTTTAGAATGTGTTGTATTGTCCTATTGTCCTATTTGTACCCATTTTTCTTTCATACTATGCAAGAGCAAACTTCTAAACTCAACGGCATCGGTCTACTATAGTCTAAAAACTAAATCAATAATAAAACCACCCGAACATAAAGGCTGCTACCTAAACTCTGCACCACATGGTGATATTTATCGCATTATATACACTATGAAGTTTAATTTAGACCCAACTATGAGGATTTCCTTTTGATTGACAGAGAACTGGCGACAAATCTCCATCACTCCATTTCTGAGAATGTCTGCGATCTTCAACTACAACAATCATTGTAGCCAAGCACCTAAAAAAAAACTTGCTTACGGCATTAGCATGATTGCTGAGAGGAAATCTAGTTGAACAGACGGCAGTGAGGAGAGATATCATGAAAGTGGCATAAATATGGAGGGGGGATAAGGGGGAAAAGATTGAAACCCTGTCTAAGGTAAATAAGATTTGCCTCTATTTCTGCTGATGGCTGTCAGAACATCAGCACTTTAAGCTGCAGGTACGGTGGCAGCTCAGGGTGTGTGTGTGTGTGTGTATGTGTGTGTGTGTGTGTGTGTGTGTGTGTTTTGGTGTTTTTGGCAGGGGCTAATTATAGAGGAGGGAGGGCAGGGTGGGGTATGTGGAGGGGTATCTGTTTTGTACAGAGATGAGTGAGAAGAGAAGAGAGGGACGGGAACGGGGAATGGGGAACCCCCCCCTCCCCCCACCATGCTCCCAGCTCCATCTGACATGCAAGCATTGCTAATAGAATAGCAGTGGAGCATGCTTGAATAGGGGGCTGGTTAGAAAGCCTTTGATCAGCAGTCCCTTGTGACATCAATTAACCATTAATGTGCAGCGGTAGAACAGGAAGATGAAGAGCTGTCCAGGGTCACCTCCATTCTACAGCCACCCAGCCTGATAATGACGGCTACTTAACCCATCCGGTCTTACTGTGCAGAGTTGTATGTGTGATGTTTTTGCGATTAAAAAGTCTGCACGAGAACATTAATGCTGAAATATTGGACTCCTGTGAGCGTCATCATGTGCTTCCAAAGAGAAATTGATGTACTTATTTTCTAAATCAACTTCACAGTTAAGCCTGGGTGATAGTATGAAAGTATTAACCATACTGACACGGTTATTTACAAGCCCGTGTGTGCAGAGAGAAAGAAAGTATGTTTATCCGTCTGTTTCTGTCTGTCACCACCCACAACCAGGCCAGATTCTTTTTTCCCAGCACCTCCCCGCTGTCCAGATAAACAGTTGTACACTGAAGCTGTGTACTGTAGCTATAGCAGGCTGACAGGGACAGGACTCTGCATTACCGCAGACAAACAAACAATCACGGCATTTTCTATGTCACCTCTCGCTGTCAGCTGATGCATGTGGGGGGACTGTTGACCCCATCGTTTTGCCTCGCCGTCTGCAGCGTCAACCTCAGCTGCAAACGTGAGTGACATTAGTATGGGCATGGAGCGTTCAACTATGTGACCAAAACCCCAGACAAAGAAATTTGCCCTTTGATACATTCACATTTACAATCCATCATGGCCTCAAAAGCATTTCTTTTTCTTTGTCTTTCATAACTCTCTTTGTCCCTTCTCCCTCCTCCTGCTTTCTGTCATCTGTCTTACTCATTTGGCATTGCTGTGTGACATCTGGCACTGGCCAGACATTCCCAAGCCGATGACCAATGTCCTCCCATAACAAGGATATACGGCTCCATTAGCCTGCAGCTGACTATTTAATCATTTCCTAGATGGCTTTAATTGAAATGGTGTGATGAATGGTGCAGGGGTTCACTCCCCACAGAGAGATCTAATTGGGACTCTATCCTGGGTGCCTCAGCTTGGATCTGTCAGAGGGGACAGGTAGGACAGAGTTGGGGGGGACATGTGTGAACATGATTTAATTCTTAATATATATAAAACAGAACTTTACCAACGGAGATCAGAGTTCACATCCTGAGTCCGGAGTGTGGTTGGATTTAGGTTACAAAAGCACTTTGGTTAAAGTCAGGAAAATATTGTCTTGGTTATGTTGTTTAAGTCAACATGTTTTGTCTTGTCTTAAAGGGTAACTATCTTTTTTTTCAACCAGAACCCTATTTTACTATGGTTTTGTGTGTAAGTGACTGATAGGAACAACAATCTTTGAAATTGGTCCAGTATTAAGCGTGAACGCTGTAACCGGCAGCCACAGACCGGGCTGCAATGCAAATGAGCATCGTCAATTTGCTCGTCAAGTGCTTTATTTTGCCACTGAAAGGCTTAGATTAACATTTTAAGTGTCGGACGACATTATGGAAAGGATCCCTACAGAGATAGACCTTTTAAAAAACTATTTAAGACATTTCTATTTAACCAGAAAAAAGCTCTGAGGTCGTTAGCGTTAAACCAACCAGACTACATTTAAAAAAACAGTACTTTAAGCATGTATAGAGCCAACATATTTTCTCATGTAAATCGGTAAACTGTGTTTATTTCAACCAAAACTAGAGTTGTGATAGTTGGAAAAGTGGAATGACGACCCCAAACGGCTTTTCATAGTTTTATTTTGTTTCTGTCAACTTTGAATGAAGTGTATTTTACGATGGTAAAATTACTGTTTATTTACATGGAGTCTGGTGGCTTTAGCGAACGCAATTTTGCGGATGTTTTTATGTTTAGAAAAAGGATCTTACTCTTTCACAGAAAGGTCGACCTCCTTAGAAATCCTTTCCATAATGTTGTCAGACACTTTGAATAATAATCTGAGCCTATAAATACAAGCTGCACAATTGCCCTATTTATCTACATTGTAGCCTGTTTCGACCAACTGCGGCAATCTGGCTTAATACTGGACCAATGTCACAGATTGTTGTTCCCATCAGTCACTTAAACACAAAAAAATAGGAACATAGAGTCCAGGTTGAAAAAAATGGTAGTTACCCTTTAGGTGTCATTGTCTTCTCCTCACCTTAACATTAAAGTATGAAATTTCTTCCGCTCTGGGTCTCTCAATCAAAACCATAACAAAAGACGGACTTTGATGACGTCGTAAAGTAACATGGGATCATGGGTGTTGTTAACTTCATTGTTATACAACCACCATTGGCGATGGAGATCTATCTGACGTGACTCAGGCAGAAATAATGTTCACGGACAAGTCAATGCGTTAAAGTTTTACAGCAAACGGCAATGAATAACCATGCTCCATCACATGTCAGCAATACAAACAACAGTAAACAATAGAGTGGCTCGCCAACTTCCTTCCTCACTCGTTGACGTATTTTCTGGTGTTTCCCGTGTTTCCCTGGAAGTTAGAACAACTACAGTTGGTAAAGGGGATATGACGCCATTGACAGGCAACCAAATGAAACAATGAATAAAATTACATATGTGACTGGATTTGAACATTTGGGATAATGTAAGAACACAACTCAACAAAATATACTGTATAACATAGTTATCATCTAGTCTAGTTTTTAGATATTTTAATGCTGAAATGTTACATATTACTGGATAACTTTAGGTGTTTTAAGTGCTTTGAGTGCCGAAACGCAACCGTAACAAAGTGGAATCATACTTTAGTATGATATATTTAGTTTCAAAGGTGGAAATTTCAGAAAGGAAATTGATATGTTGTCAATTAACATTTTGATCAACATTTTATGATTTGCCATATTTGTTAATTAACATAATTTCCTAATTATATTGACAAAAAAAACAACATCTGTTGCCATTGTGTTCCTTTTAAAACATATGCTGTCTAAAATTAGTAGGATACAGACTCAATATCTCGGAGGAGTTCAAGTTCCATCTACTTTTCTTTTGCTACAGTTTTGAAAAATAGATATCCATTGCATGATAATATTAGATTCAAGCTATTTGGATAAATGTAGCCAAAATGCCAGGAACCAATCAGATTTGATACAGGACTGATATGTTAAGTGTTTTAGCATAGCAGCATTTTTGGAAGGTTTCATTCATCCTAGAATGGTAAACCTTTTACTATATAAGTTAACGGTGTGGAGTAATTACCATCCCCTAACAATGTCAATGCCGTACCAGCTGCACCACAGTTTAAAAGATCATTGAGGAGGGTCTGGCTAGTCCATACAGCATTCCGCGATGGGAGAACGTGCTCTGGTTTTTTGGCTTTCCTTTAAACCAGTCACAATCGTCTTTTGTGTTGCTATAGCGCTGGATGGAGCCCCGGTGTGGCTGCAAAATAGCCTCGGGAAGGAACTTGTGTACGTTGTGCGTGTAATTAGTTTTATTCGTGCAACAGAAAACTCAGATTGGACAGATAGTCTAGCTAGCTGTCTGGATTTACTATGCAGAGATCTGAGGAGCAGTTAACCATAGTCCTCATAAATCAACCGGAGTTTAAAATTCCAACACACAGAAAGCGGAAGGTAACGGACATCCGGCCGAAAATAAGGAACATCCAGCGGAATTCCCAGCGGCAACGGAGCAATCCCGGAAGTGGAACATCATGGATATAGACTAGAGAGAATATAAGGTCAAAAGAAAGACAGAAAAAAGCAACCCAGTACAATGCTAAAACACATGGAAAACAACAGACACTATTACTTCTGCTTGCTCATTCATGACCCATATCAGAGTGAAGAATAATTACAGTTTGAGGGCAGAGAGAAGTGATGGTGCACCGTGTGTTACTGATATGACTGTCGTTTTACCTTTTGAGCTCTGCTATCTAGCGCACTAAGATCAGTAAGGTCTCTATTCTATTGATCCCGTGGGAATGTTTCTCCATAAGTCTCTCAATGGCTTCCTACTTAAACCCTCATCAAAGGCAGAGCAAATGTGCCCGGCGAGCTGTTTATGTCAATACAGTTAATGTGATGCACTTCACGGCTCCCCTCGAAGATACCAATGGCGGCACAAATGAATAAACACATATCCAGCTAGAGAGCCTAATAAAAAGGAAATAAATAGATAAATAAATTCTTCCCTCCAAGGATGATTACGGGGAGCGCTCGGGGACAAGATCAGCGAAATGTAAGACAAATCCCAGTGCTGAGCTTCAATTCTCTTGCTGTCATTTCATGATCCCCTCCCTTCCTTTCTTCTTCTTCGGTTCCTCGTAAACACATTACGATCTCACCATTCAGACAGCCTCGTCTTTGTTGCCTGTCGTCTCTGGGTCTTCCGTTAATGGTATGGATAACCCATCATGGCATTGTGCATGTGTGATCCTAACTGACAGTAAAAAGGATGAATGCCATGAATAAGCACTCTGCTGAGCGTCAGACGTGACCTTTGCCATGAGAAGCTCGCAGCAGGTGCTTGATACACATCTGTAAATGCAAAATGTCATCAAACAGTACACCATGTACTTTCTTCAGGGATGAAAGCATTGAAAATGAGCCAACAGTCTGGCGGCGTCTGTGTGTGTCATTATCATGGAAGGAAGACATTTGACAGTACATCTGTCATGGTTGGCAGTATATTACATTGATAGGCACATTGCAATTTTAGCAACACAAACATTTCCTGAAAGCCAGTATTTAAAAAAAGAAATGGTTTGTCTAATTTAAAAAAAAACCAATAATAATAATAAAGCTTTCCACAATGGTGACCATGGTATTCATAATTCATGATAAAATCCAGCTTTCCACTAACTACATTATGCATGCATGTATACATACATACATGGATTCGTAGCATTCCCTAGTTAGAATATGTATGGATGCTTGCTTAATGGCAAATCTGCATTTGGAGGGTCTGCTTCCTAACCTAGAAAATTCTATGGTAAAACTGTAAGCAGTACAGATACAAGGCTTACGTCTCGACACGTCGTTCATAAGACGATTAACTAGTTTAGCTGCCTACAATGGCTTGCACTTTACTTAATGTAGGTATCTTTAAGCCAAAGCCTCTTTTTATGCTTCACATTAGTTTAATTTTAATTTTGCCTGAGACACCTGTCAATCAAAGAAACACGCCCCAAAGCGCCCTGAAACTGCAAGTCAAAAACACACACAAGAAGAAGTGAACTTGCCACGTTATTGATAGTAATTACTCAATGGCAAATGGTTTCACTTCTAGTCCGTATTTGTTTTGGAACCAGCCACTCCCTGTAGATCCTAGAGCTGCATAATGGAAGTTATATATTGGCTTCATTGTACAGATTGATACATATACTGTGCTTAACATTAGCAAGTTTTAAAATCTGTTCTTTGGCTCTACGGTTTTAACGACACAAACTTTGTATCGCTAAGCTTCTTGTCTTTGCACTGTCACATGGGGCATTTTCCTTTAGTCTCTGTATGTAGTTCTGAGTGTGTGTGTGTGTGTGTGAGATCAGGTGATAGAGGGATTGAGAAAGAACCCCCCTCTAGGGGATTTGTCAGCAGGGTGGATACGTTGTGGTTATGTATCTCCACTGGTTTCATGGGGTCAGCGTTGAGGAATGAGTACCAAGACATAAGGTTGTAAGACTAATATAGAGAAATATGATTTGTATTTGATATCGCAGTGCAGTTTATTGTACCATACAGGACCAAGCTGTGGTGAGCTGAGCCTGAACGGAAGCTGTGGGCTTACCGCTGCCTGGTGAAATAGCTGGCCTACTTAAAGCCACTGAACCATGAGTCACAATGTCAGTATGTCCCACGGACTGGAGCAATAACAGACGGTGGGTAAAGTCACAGACACAATTCAACAGGTGTTTCAGATAGTAACAAGAAATCATTGAGAACGGGATGGCCTCATCATTTAAAAAAATATAAATATATGGTTGTTGATCTTGTCTTGTTGACAGAAAAAAATGAGATACCGGGAAAAAAGGGACTGAGTAAATTGTCTGACTTGCCTGAAACAGGTGTGAAGGTTTGGACAATTTCAGGCGTTTGGTGAAGTGTAAAATTCAAGGTTGCACAGACCTTTGGCAGTGATACCCTGGTGATTACTATTGGTTTACTCTATGTAAACCCTGCCAGTGAGTAAGGTTCCTAACCTGAATCACACTGCAAAACCCATTTTTGGTTTTGATTAAATAAAATCTTTGAAGGTATATGATTGCTAACTGGTCCCTGTTGGAAAATTCATTAATGATGTAATCCCATTACAAAACCCCAAAACACAAAAGCACAAGTATAAGGGTTTAAACTGCTGTGTTTATCTGCTCTATAGTTAGCTTACTGTACACTAATACAGTAGTACCCCACATTATTATTTCCAAAGGCAGGGGCCATGTCATTAGCTAACTATATTATTATGTATTGTTACAGGTTACATTACAAAAATACCTGTTCAGGACTGGAACATACAGCAGCCTTAGCCAAACATGTATAAGAAAGAGTCACAGTTGCCAAACTGATCAATTATTTCTCATCCTCAAACCTAACCTCTTTGTTGCTTGTCCAAGTATTTCTTTTCTACAGTAAGCATCTAAACCATTCAAGAGTTATGTTAGGACAAATGTGATTTTAATCACATCTTGAGGTACAGTAATTCTGTACGATATATAATACTAGAGGTAACTAGTTAATATGTATAAACAGGAACAATGCTGATTCTTTATATCCATGTCTTCTATTGATCATCAGCCGATGGGATGCTGTCATATTATACCAAATCATGTTTTTCTACAGTGAGCATCTAAACCAGAGGTGTAAAACATACGGCCCGTGGGACAACACTGGCCCGCCAAAGGGTCCAATCAGGCCCACTGGATGACTTTGCAAAGTGTGAGAGGTAATTACCGTATTGGTCCAAATATAAGGTTTTTTTTCCAAGAAAAAGTGGGGTCGTCTTATAATCGGGGTCTAGACTTTCAGCTGTTCAAGTCGCAGAACGTAAGGGACGTCACCTGTTTCAACATCCAATAGAGAAGTCAGCTAAAAACTATAGAAATAAAATGATCCATGAGTTTTAGACGGAGCCTCAATGAGCGCCCGAAAGCACGGTTATGTTATATGGTGGAGCGAGATAGCAAGAGACTGAAGAGAAAGAGAGCCCAGCGGTGTTAGAACAAAGCCGTGACTTAGAGAAATAAAACGTGTTTTCGCCGATTCATCACTAGAAGTGGAACTGTAGCAAGCATTTCACTATCACTAACGTTGCACGATCTGATATCATAGACAAAACAAATGATATATCCAGCTACAAAAAGCTGGAAGTCGGAAGTTAGAACAGAAGTACAACGAGACTTGCTTAGAAGTTACGTGGGAGCCATAATAACGGGCCACGGTTACACCGTCTAAAAATGCAAACAGCCAGAGAAAATCTTACAGCTTCCAAGAGATTGACAGGAGAGTGTGTGATTACGTGACAGAAAAACTTAATTATGGGATGCCCATTACCAGAGCAGTAATTCAGCTGAAGGCCTTGGAAATATTTACCATTCAGTTAAATGTGACACTTTCAAGATCAAGCTATTTTAAATATAATTTTATTTAAAAGATGTTAAAAACAACAGCCCACGTTGTTTTATTCAAGTAGTTTTTATTAAAATTATTTTCAAATAAAATTATTTTCTTTATCAAAACAATATTTGGCTTGTATAAAGTATTTTTCCAAAAATGAGTCTTGAAAAAGAAGTCGTCTTTATAATCAGGGTCATTTTATATTTGGACCAATACGGTAATTCCAATTCCAAATTTACCATTTTCAACTCAGAGAATTACCGATTTCTTTTTCCGTAAATTTACAACTTTAATCTTAGAAATTCTAAGTCTTTTCAAGGAATATTACTCCTCTCTCCCGGATCCATAACATTTTTATTTTTTTTCCTACAAGGGCCTTAGAACGCTGTCGTAGCAGAAGCAACTTGCGTTTGCCAACATCAAGCTGACAAGAAACTCTGTGGCAGAAGTTTCTGATGTTTCCCACTTGAGTTTAAATTAGGGGAACGTGGCCCACGAGCTAAAATGAGTTTGACACCCTTATGTTAAAACAAATGTGATTTTAATCACATCCTTAAGAACAGTAATTATCTACGATATATAATACTAAAGGGAAACAGTTAATCTGTAAAAACACAATGCTGATTCTTTATATCCATGTCTTCTATTGATCATCAGCTGGTTGGGATGCAGTCATATTATACTAATCATGTATATTTAAGACCATTTAGCAGCCTTCCACTATACAACTGGAAACATTACAAAGTCAGTTTTATACCAACTCAAAATGTTTTCCATTAGCTTAAGCTTTGACAGGCATAGCAACAGAAACTAAAGGGAGCAGAACCCCTAAGTGAACAATCAACTGTTATCTATGAGGTAGGGATTCCGTTTCTTGTTTAAAGTCCTCATATCATGCTCATCTTCAGGTTCATAATTGTATTTAGAGGTTGTAACAGAATAGGTTTCCATATTTTTGTTATACTGCACGTTGCTGCAGCTCCTCATTTCACCCTGTGTGTTGAGCTCTCTGTTTTAGCTACAGAGTGAGGCATCTCACTTCTGTTCCATCTTTGTTGGGAGTCGCACATGCTCAGTACCTAGGTAAGGACTACTAGCCAGTCAGAAGCAGAGTATGAAGGCGTGCCCTGACAGTAGCTAGGTAAGGACTACTAGCCAGTCAGAAGCAGAGTATGAGGGCATGCCACGCTAGCAGCTAGGCGAGCATTATAACGTGTGTTACAAAGTGTGTGTTTGGAGCAGTTTGTGAACAGTGTTTTCTGTTGGAGATGGTAAGTCCCTTTGGGGGACGTTGGACTTTTTCACTTTGTAAAGCTATAACGTGCACAAAAAGATATATAACACAATAAAGGAAAGGGAAAAAGCCAAAAAGCATAATATGAGCACTTTAAGGAGAGTTTAAACCAGGAAGTTGAATTCAGAAATGGTGTCTCTACCCATCATGCCACCTTACTGCCTCAGTTACAAGTTTTCTGTTAAAATAAAAGTCATGCTTTTATTGTTTGCTTTCATTTCCTCCTGCCATTATTACTGTGTGTTTATGCTAATCATGAAATAATTTCTCTTTACAATGTAGCTCTCTGATATGATGAAAGAGCGTAGAATCACAGCCAATTTTATACATATGCAAAGTACATATTCCACCACTGCTATAGTCAAATTGAAGCCATACTCATCAACGATATGGATTACAATTCCCTGTTAATTCATGGGACAATGAAATAAAAGTTAAATTAGATTACCTCTGTAGCTGCTTATATAGTCTATACTATATCTCAGGAGGTTTCACGTACACGGTACCGGAGCACCACTTGAGTGGATGACATTTCTTTTTGGTCAAACTTAGTCTAAACCTGCACCGGTCGCATTGTTAAACTCATTCTGCTGCAGCAGTGCTATAGGGAAAACACATGAAATACTTTCAATGTCAAGTCAAAGCTTAATAATGAACATAATACTCTATACACAGCATTGACCTACATCGTAATCTCAGTGCAAACACAATAATGATTACATTGTGATAAGCATCCTAGTGGACACATTAGGCAACGTTGTTATTTTAGCGGATAGGACTTTACGGCCCATTTATCAGCATGTTTGGTGTCTCTAGGTTATCTCGGACGGAGAAAATGGCTCAGTGGAGCCAGAAAACGATATCATTAATTGGGTTTGTTGTTCTTGGGAGTTAGATAATCAAAAGAGTGAGGGCTCAGGTTTTGCTTGCATTGTGAGGCCTCGCCATCGATTTTCTGTTCCCATTTTTTATTTATTTATTTTTTATTTTTTTGTGTGAATTTGCTTCAGGAGCAGATTTTTGTTTTCATTTCCTGGCTGCAGAAAGGTGGCATCTGTTAGCTATCCTGTAATTAATCTGGCTAATCAATGGCTGATGCCTTGGGCGTGTGCAAAGACTCTTTCAGAATCACCGGTTGTCTTTCTAGAGATGGTCATTTTCTTTTTTTGTTTGTAGGCGTGATTATTTGTTGCCATGACAACAACAACAAAAACTCAGTGTGTAAGTGTGTTTGATTTTGTAGGTATGATACAAGAGTGTGTGTGTGTGTGTGTTCGTTCTGGCGTATTGAAATGAGAAGATCAGCGGGTTTGTTGAAATTCAAATATGTGAAACTCATTTTCCAAAAAAAATCACACACTTTGATACCGACTCCTGTTGAGGACCGAAGATGAAGGTATTTCTGAGCTCTGTGATGAAAGTTGCCATATATCAGAGCTGTTACTATGGGGACTCTCCATTACTCTTGCTTTGCATAAACAAATCAGGATAAATTAGAAATCCAATTTGTATTGTTTGCTAGCTCAGAATAGATTACAAATGTATCAGCCAGCTGATGCTAATTCGGTTGGCAGCCTGTGTTGTTCAGACGAGAAAGGAGAGGAGTGAAGGGGCGGTATTGGTAGTATGTGCAGCGTTGTTTGTCATCATCTTTATTTACCTTGCAGCCTCTCCACAGGCTGCAGGCATATGGCTTATGATAATCAGATTCCGGCTCAGGTCTCCGTCTCAGCCTGAGTCATTCTCACGTCGTCTGTGATCCAGCTCTCCCCTTTTATTCACTTCACTTTCAGCATGCACTTCCAAAGCAGATACTAGTTAGATCATTCAAATTAGCATATAGCCCAAAGGTGAAAAATTTGTTTCTTTTCTTTGCCTTTTCCTATTTTTCTTCCAAGTCCACAGAGAGGCTGCTTAGGGAGGTGTTTTGGATGTACTGTTTGTAATGATAATTTCATATCCCAGTGGAATCTAATACAGCAGTTTGATTATTCCTCTCTACATCAAGGACTCAGAGCAAGTGCACTGATGTCGAGAAAACTCACCATATATTGCATGTTTTTCAGGGCAAAACATGTTTACCTTCTACCAAGCAGCAATACTCACATGAGAGAATTATACATGGACAGAGACAGTCTAGTTGTTTACAGTAGCCCATTTATAAAGGAAAAACCGTCTTCCATATGTAGGGATTCCATTGCCGTGGCATCTCTAATCAGTGGCTACAATTCAAGTGCATTGCCAAGCAAGTTATTGGTTGCAGTTATGAGAGGGACTGCATGGCTATCTCATAAAGCCCTGTGTGGCCCAAGATCTCTGAGCGAAAACAAACAAAGGCCGGGAATTCCCACACCGCGCAATGAAGGATATGAAGGATATGGTAGCAGTGGGACTCTGACTTGTTGCATTTTTCAGTTTTTAAGGTCACAGGTCATGAATAGTGTGTAGTTTAAAGGAATATTTTGGCTAATACACATATTTGCTTTCTTACCAAAACTAAGATGTTCCTTTACCATGAATGCCGGGACTGTAGTTTATTTGACGTCAAATACACACACACTGTCCTGGTGCTGGAAAAGCTCACCAGAGCACTCAATCTGTTGCTGAAAATAGTGCCCAACAAATGCATTTATATGCAATTATTCCTGTTTGAGTAATGTTTGCTCTGTTTGGCAGAACACAGCCTTTTCAGGAAATTATGTAGCTTCTTTTTTTTATTTTTATGAAACAACATAGCTGTTAGCTTTGAAGATTCACATCTTCAGTAGGAACCAATCAGAATCAGAATCAGAAAAGCTTTATTGCCAAGTATGTTTACACACACAAGGGATGTGTCGTGGTATCGTAGGTGCAAGTCACATTAAAGCATTAAAGCAACATGCACAAACACATTTGGTTTGGGGGGGGGGGGGTTTGAGCTTAAGAGTTTAAGAGTCAGGCACAATAGGGAAGTCGAAAGTATTGAGAAATGGGCTAACTTATTGTTGGTTTTGGCTCCTTTCATAGGATTTCTTGACAATAACAAAATATTTGCCAGCCTGATTAGTTATTTATAAAGAGAAGGGATACAGCTAGTCTAACTGTTCAAAGTGAAGATGTGCCTATTAACAACCATTATAAGAACAACGATTAAAAGACCTATTTCTAGACACATATTAGTAACGCTTTAGATGACGTTGACACTGTGTTTTATCTATGCTTTTGAATGATGAGTAGTGGGGGTGCAACACACAAAATTCACAGTTCAGTCTGTTTTGGGGCCACAGGTCAGTATGTTTGCGCTACAACAGGGGGAAAAAAAGTGCTGATTTTATTTTCATTTATGTTGAAAAATATAGACATTCAACAGTGGCTCGTTGTGGCTGTTAATAGTTAAGGCACTCAAACACTGGCATAATTTATAAAAAAAAAAAATCACAAATGCTTTTAATGGAAATGTAATTCTCCATCATAAGGCTCTGATTTGTTGATAATTCGTGAACTGGGCTGCAGCTTGAGCTCGCTTATACAGGGCAGGCACAACGGAGTGCGGCCACATATATGCAGCGATAAACACTCCATAGCCTTAGTTATTACTTCGTAAATGAAATGTTTGAGGTGTTTCCATGGACATAGCCTACCCGACTTCAGTTGAACAATGTTGGCATAGAGTTTAAAACCGGGCTAAGCTGACTAGCATGTTACAGATGATAGAGAACAGGGCATACCGAACCAATTTTGCATACCGAACCGAACCTCTTGTTCAGAATGAAAATAGTTCTCCTGTGTGCCATGTCATTTTTAGCGTGTGTTGGCAGTAGGGATGCCACGGTGAGGAAAATTTCCCACTGGTTAATAAACTCGTGACAATACCTGTGTTACAGCTTACATCGCAAACTCACCACAGCTGTGCTTCTCCAACTCCTTTAGAGCCCTGAAGTGCTGCCGCTGTATGGGCCAGAGCTGATACGCAAAAATAAACTAAATGTTTTTTGTTTGTTTTTTATAAAAAAAAAAGGAAAACAACGTTGGGGGCGGTGGGCAAGTAATGTAATCATGTATGCCCAGAGACCGTGTAACACCCGTAACACCGACTACTGCAGCATACCTAGCGGGCAGTGGTTTCTATATACAAAGGGCCACTAACCACTAGCATTATTTTATTATATAACATATTTTTCACTGCAGTTATACATATGCACTGTACAGTAATTAAATAACTTGGGTAAATGACTTTTTTTGAAACTGTAAACCTTCTGCACACCATGAAAGCTGATTCCAAACATTGCAATGTTTCAAATCACTCTACAGCCACCTTGTCCCGAGGCCAAAGCTCCTTCGGTGCGTCAAACAACAGGTCCTCTCTCAGCCCGGGCTGCCTGATGGGGCAGGAAAACCAGCAAAGAGATGTTAGGGCCTGCTATCACAGCAAGTTGTGCCCTGCGGTCTGCTGTCTGGTCACATAAAAACATCAGGGAAGCTGTGGATGAGCCTCTGGACAGGCGCCAGACTGAGACTGGAAGCGGCATTTTCCTTGGTTTAGATCATAAGCAATCGACCGCTGAGGTTTCCTTCCTTTTATTAGTTAGTCTCTTGGTCTATCTCCCGGTCATATTCTCTGATTCTGTTTGCTTCTCTCTCCTTTTTCTTTTTCTCTCTCTGTGTGTGTCTCCTATGACCTGGTTAGTTATCCTACTGCAGACATTTGAGGTTTGTATATCAACCAATGCAACCAGGGCTGACAAACAACATGCTCTTTTCGTAGATGTCTACAACGGTTATTTTCAGATAAGGCACGACTTGCCACTTGAATTGGCAAACAAGTTTAGCCAAGATCCAATTAGGAAATGGAATTGCACGCTAATTGGAAATTACTAAACCTAGTACAAGTACTGGCTCCAGAAGCCTGTCTGAGCATGTGTCACTCTGCTCAAGTGGGATTTCATAAGCATTGTATCTAGGTTTTTCATTTTTGATTCTATATGAGGAGCAGCTGGTACCAACCAGGCACTTTTGTGATGAATTGGAATTTAAACCACATATGAAAACAGTTAAGATAGAGCCACATGTACACAAAGTTATGACATTACATTACATAGAAATGCACTTTAATGATATTTCCAGAGTGACTACTGTGTAGACCAGGATGTCAATACAGCTTGACAAACATAAAATGTTCATTTAATCAAAGCAGCTTCACAAATGCGAAAATGAACTTTAGGGACAAACTAGACTAGACTAATTGTTGTTAAAAGAGAAGTTACTAAGAAAACTAAATAGGCTAATCAAAACCAGTGTTGTTTACAGTAGTCTATAGCCACGACGTTCAACTTCCGGGATTGCTCTGTTGCCGCGGGAAATTCCGCCGGATGTCCTGCTTTTTGGCCGGATGTCCGTTACCTTCCGCTTTCTTTGTGTTGGAATTTTAAACTCCGGTGGATTTCTGAGGACTACGGTTAACTGCTCCTCAGATCTCTGCAGGGTAAATCCAGACAGCTAGCTAGACTATCTGTCCAATCAGAGTTTTCTGTTGCACGACTAAAACAACTTTTTAACGTACACACGTTCCACCAAAACAAGTTCCTTCCCGAGGCTATTTTGCAGAGGCACCGTGGCTCTGTCCGGCGCTTAGCACCGCCCATGACGATTGTGATTGGTTTAAAGAAATGCAAATAAACCAGAGCGTGTTTTTCTCCCATCCCAGAATGCTATGTGGACTAGCCAGACCCTCCTCCGCAGCGCTGTGGAGGAAGGTCTGGCAATGCGAGACCACTCCTACTGTAACCAGGTATGGCTTCAGTTATCTTAGCTGTCCTTGCTGCAATGGGCTTCACACTCAGACCCCGCTTGTCTCAATGAATATCAGTTCTCTGAATATGTGACATCCAGCATCAGCTGAGGAAAATAATAAATGTATTTTTTTGAGGGGATCCCCAATTATGGATGTCTCAGAATAGAGTATGAAGAAAATGCAGGTTGGCACAACTACTGTGTGTTGTGAAGCAAATGCTTCCATTTCAAAGACAATTTTAAAGTCTGTCTGATTTATTTAGCCTCCTTGCCCCCTTAACCGCATACTGTTTTCTTCCCTCACCCTAACGATATTTTTCTGAGGAGGAAAAAAATGTCTAGTGTTAATCTTTGTGCCATATGGGTGGACTGATAGATGCTGTGATGCTAAGTGGCTCACTCAAGTCGTGCTGGCACAAAATAATTATAATTTACGAGGCCAAACCATCCGATTCATCACAGACCATGCCTATTCAGGCAGCCACGACACATCATTATGGGATATCGCCTTTCTCTCTCATTGGCTTTCTAATCCAATAGTGGAGTGGTTGCAGCCAGACCTACCTCTTCGCATGCTATTGTCTTTGGCAATGCTTTGTTGTAATGGCTTTAACCTGCTGAGCGCAGCCATCAGGATGTAGACTGAGGGACTACTAATGAGGTTTATGTGACATGGTAAAGACGTCAGTCAGACGCCATTAGGACATCCTTATGGCACCATTGCCATTTGGCTTAGCGAGAGAGAGCTTCCTGTGCTGTTAAGACTGAAGTATACGTGAGCAAACATCGTATGAACATTTCACAGTGCTCTCGCGGAATATCTGCTAATCATGTTATTACACTGTTTTTCAGCTGAATATTTTTTTCTGTTTTTGAAGCCACAGGTTCCTATAATACAGAATTAGTTCCCATTTTTTACACCGCTTTTTTACACCGCAAAAAAAAAAGGATTCTCAGCCAATTTGCAGCTAAATCAGTTCTAATTTAAAAAGTAGCCATTAGTTCAATAGCCATAAAATTAGACAGACATCATTTCACAGTGCACTCCATTTATCCCAACAAAGTGTAACAATGGTCTTTCGCCTGACGACAATAAGAAAGTGATTCAAACATATTACCAAAGACAGGAATCTCATTTCATTTGAAACTTTGCTTGTGTTGCAAAGTTATTACTGAAGGTGTGTTGAGTAAACATTGATCATTATTATATTACAGAGCTTTCACCATTGCAGCCCCCTCCCTCTGAAACTCCCTACCCATACACATCCGTGACTGTACTGACCCTGGACACATTCAAAACACACCTCTTCAGATTAGCTTTCCACATCCATAAATCTTTTGAATTGCTTTTAGTATGCTTGTTTTATGTGTTGGTTTTATTGCTTATCTGTTTTTAATGTGCTATATGTGCTGGTTTTACTGTAAAGTGTCTTTGAGTACCATGTAAAGCCCTATATAAATAAAATGTATTATTATTATTATTATAAACCTTCATCTTCATCAGTCTCAGAGGAAAATTAGGATAAAACTATAGTGACTGTCTTCATTACAAGAATGAATCCACTAGCTGATTAGTGCTGATTGCAACCAAAACGCTGCTAAAACTTAGAATAAGCACATTGATTTTTTTTTTTGGCCTCAGAATGACAGTAGTTGCAAAAAAGGCAGCATTTGCCAAAAAAAGAAAGTTTTGAAGGCCAGAAATCTCTGTAGCTTATTAAGTGATTGGCATTGATCTACAACCCTATCAATGTACTTCATTATGGTCATTTTGTCTTAAAAGGCAGTTTAAATTGTACTATTGCCACTTTAATAATTGTCCACTGTTAAACCTAGTAGGAGTGTAAAGTGTCCATTGTAAAGCCATAGTCTCAGTTGAAGCGCATAGTGATGGACTCTAGCCAGGAACTCCAAGTAAACTGAATATAGCAGGACAAGCAAAGGCAACACTCTGTATTCAAAAGTCACTGTAGCATGCCAGCGACTGTCACATACAGAGTGCAGGTGCTCTGAAGTGTTGGAGAACAGAGTCTGCACTTGTTTGCCACTCCAAACCAGCTTCCAAGCAGGTGCCCAGACAGAAATAGCATCAGTTGGCAGGATATGTATGTCATGTACCAACCTGCAAACCTCCTAGCCCAGCAGGGTGATGCCAGGGGAGTTCTGCGTGACCTCCGTCTTCTGTCATCCATCCAAGTAATCTAAGAAGCTTCAGTCCATTCACAGAGAAGGAGGGAGTTTTCACGTAGAAGTCTTTGATTTTTGTCACTGTTAATTGTCAAATTTGAATCGCTGCGTTGCCTGACTTCAAAAATCAAACAGCATTAAACTGTGTTCAAAACACCAGTAGGGCTCAGACAGCGCAGTCAGTGCAAACATGGTCCCGGTATTACAAATTAAAATAAATAAATAATATTATTTCAAATCATATTGTGTTAACCTTCTCTGAATTTTTGAAACCTGCTGTCCTTTGTATGACGCTGGTTTCACATTAGATACAGCATGACATCTCTCCAGCTGACACTGGGTTGAAACATTATTATCCAAACTCCCATGTGTAATATATGGAAAAACATGCAGCTAAGGCAAAAAAGTGCAAAGCTGGAGCATCAGCATGAAAAAAAGCATTGCATCTCAACCATTTGTGTGTGTCCAATTCTGGGTCCCCTCTCCGCTTGATTATGTGCAAAGCTCACTTTCATATTGAAATCAGAATAAATTAAAGCGGGGGGTGTGGGGTGGAGTGGTGGCAGTGCATGGGGTCGGGGACCTGTCACAAACTGTTTGTAAAAAGGGCAATTGCATCAATTTGATTGAAGAGCTGTTAAGAATGCGTGCAAGCCGGTTTTATGCATCAGTACTCCTTGTATTGCTTCCCTCCGCCGTGTTTTTAGCACTGATTACATGTCCCCCCCTCCTCTCCAAAAGGCATGAACCCAGACCTTGCAGCCACATTGCAGCCGCCCTCCGTTTTGGCTCCGAGTTGATGTTCTCGGGCTCATCTTCTCGAAGGACGGAAGGGTCAGTGGAGACGAACCGTGAATCGCCTCCGCCCCGTCCCACAGCGCCGCATGAAATGGGGCCTCTCCTTTTGGCATGGCGGCTATATTTCCATGTTAGGGAGCACCTGTCTCCATGGCGCGTTTATGAGGCGCTGCACAGCTGTTTGAGAGGGTCCAACACACACTTGCTTTCTCTATGATTCAGGCCTCTCCCCCTCACGTCCCCTTCTCCCCTTTAACAGCAACCCCCTTTACTTTCCGTTGCCAGCATTGCTACTATAGCCTTTTAAATGGAATCAAACACTTGCTAACCTTTACTTTCACCACATCTCCTCATTCCCTGCGCTCTCTTGTTCTTCCTGTTCTGCCAGATGGATTAGGGTGGCATTCTCAACCTGCAGTAACTGAGTGAGCGGAGTCATGTTCACATGTAGGACAAGACTGGGTCAGAGATGGGAACTTTGGTTAGCATAGTCTGACAGGCTGTTACTCCCAGACACTGGGGAAGACGAGGATAATTGTCTCCTCAGGTTGGGTGACGTTAGGGTCTTTTCAACATGAACACTTTCATACTCACTTATTCAGGGGAGGAATAAGGAAGTATAAAATATTAAAGCTATTAAAGTAAAACAGAGTGGCTGAAGTGGTGACACCACAAAACCCCATTTTTGGCTGCTAAGAGGAGAATGGTGGCATGAAAGAACATAAAGTACATGAGAAAAGTGCTTAAAAAGGTTTAAAGAGAGCAATTGTCAGAAGTACCAGAGCCGTTTAATTTCTTCCTGACTGTTATCTAACCCACGGCCCAGTGCTTTTTTTTTTGAAAAATTTTCTAAAAAGCAGAATTGTCCAACTCTCTCAAGCATTCAGGATGGCGCATGTTCACAGTTATTCCATAAATTTCACGTCAGCTTCTGAATGTTGACTTAAGGCCCACATGGAACTGATCATGGTCACGTATGCTATCAAACCTTGGAAAGGATTTATGTAAAAAGGCCATTTCCAATGTCTTACCATTCTTGGATTGCATTATTAATAATGAAACCACAGGAAGTAACACGAAGAAACCAAAAGGCACTTTGTCTGTACCTTTGAGAAATGTATGCCTGGCCCAATTACAGAAGCTGTCCAAGCCTGGGCTGTACTATTGTGATCAACAATTACTTACCACCACCCCCTCCATCTAACCCCCCCTAGCTGTCCTCTCTCAGATGTTTGAAGCTAATAGAAATTAGTTACCTTGGCAATATGGGGCCCACCCTGCTTCAGTTCAGACTCGGGACAAATTAAGACTGATTGCCTTTAGAAGTAACTTTGGTTATTATTTAAATTCCTCTATTTAATGGTTATTTCTATTTTCCGTTTACATCCTCCATCCTTTTCCATCTACTTGTACTGTAGGTACCTTCTCAGGGTTATATTAATGGGGTTCTGTTGTTATGGCTGTATGCTTTGCTCCGTCTCATCTTGGAAATAGGCCTCATCAGAGATTTGATGGGACCATACTAATAGGACAAGGAAAGGGAAAATCAATAGAGCTTAGCTATTAGGAGGTAGAGGGATACAAGAACACACAATGCTTGAAATAGCATGCCTGCATACAATCGTGCAACTCCTGTGTATGATTAGCTGCACATGTCAATAATTTCTTTTTCCAAAAACAATTTTTGCATTTTTTACTCTACATCTTTCATTCCAGCAGCTTGCACCGGCAAGAAGGGTGCTTTACTTGTTCAACTTTTATTCAGACTTGTTTCAAACTCTAATTATGTATCAGAGTTAGATTTTAATAGATATATAGGTTGACCCTTGTGTTGTCCTCCCAGCTCAACATTGAAAATTAACACTTTTGGATTGCGTTTTTTAACGTTGTTGTCCCCTTTTTCAGCGCTCCCCACTACATCGCCAACCTGTTACCACTAGTTTTACACTTAATTTTGGAATTCATGGTCAATTATTACTAAATTATTCCTCATTTAGATGAAAGTATACATCATATGTGAGTTAAAAAACCCAGAAACTATGAATTATTTTTACTTATAGTTAAGATTAGAGGAACGTATGTTGATGGACAGACTGGTATATGTCAAAGTTTAGTCAGGATCAGGATTTTTTTAAACAAATTTTCTTACTAATGCTATAAAATTAATTAACCAAAAAAAAAACAAATTCAATAAAAGTATTGAACTAATCATTTATTTTACTTGAAAAGAGCATTGTATGGAACCATTCATGTTATTTTTGGGCAATTTGCTTGAAAGAAAACCCAAATTTCCCACATAGTAACCTTGAAAATGGGTCAAATTTGAATAGGAGGGTTAATATAATATTAACTTGAAAAAGGGTTTCTGTTGAAAACATTATGTTCAACATTCTAATTTTCAGATTTGGCATCAGTGTCTGCAGATGGCCGATGTGACAGATTTTGCAGTTGAGGCAAAAGGCCAAACCAGATGACGTGTGAATCAACAGATGCATTTGCCTGATTCATAACCAGACAATAGCATAGAACATGTGAAAGGATACTGCTTAAGATAAACTTCCTTTTAGGCAGAAACCTCGAGTGGTGAGGAGAACTCCCTTTTAGGGAGAGATGTCGGACAGGGGGGGGGGGGGTTTGGGGGGGGTGTGGGGGGGGGGGGGTTTTGTTTTTTGTAAAAAAGTGGCAATAACCGTCACAATAAAGATAATGGAACTATGACTAGAAATAGTATTTGTTGTAGTTCAGGGCGTAGCAGGGCACCGCAGGACAGGCTACTATAACCTGTCTGAACAAAGGCTTTTTAAGTTTTAGAAAAGCTCATATGCTGAATTGTGCTGTCAAGGAAGACATTGTAATGTGCCTGGGGAGCATGAATGGACTGGGATCAGTGGTACAAGAAGTATTCAGATCCTTTACTTAAGTAAAAGTATTAATACCACACTGTAAAAATACTTACAAATTAAAAGTAAAAGTATGTAAGTATCCTCAGGAAAATGTAGTTAACGTAGAACGTTGTAAACCGGTACGTAGTGCATTCTGACGCCTCCGTTCCACAATACAATGGAAGAGTAACAAAAAAATGTCCTGCTAGCAAGCCAGTTATCAGTCCTATTTAGACCACATCTGCCATTGCAGGAAATGTCGCCTCATTTGCGACGCCTCACAAAAGAGACAACGGCACACACACTCTGATGTTACAAGCCAAAACCAAATTTTTTCCATAAACCCAAAAAGTGGTGTATGATACGATGTCTATATCTGCGGGACATAATTTGTCAGTACTTCCAAAACTGCATATGATTGTTACAAAAATGAGCACACCAGAACAAACACCTAAAACTACATGCTGAAAGATTGAAAGTGGACTGTTGGTAGGCAGTGGTGGAATGTTAATAAGTATATTTACTCAAGTACTGTACTTAAGTACAATTTTGAGGTACTTGTACTTTTCTTTTCATGACACTTTCTACTTCTAGTCCACTACATTTCATAGAGAAATATTTTATGTTTTACTCCACTACATTCATCTGACAGCTTTAGTTACTAGTTACTTTACGAATTAAGATTGTTGCACATAAATCCCATAAAATGCGATTTTTTATAATTAAACTACCCAACAATACAACCGCGTACAAGTACTTCTGAAATGATTACACAATTAAACACTTAGTTGATGGACAGAACTGTTTTGATCACTGAGTACTTTTACTTGTAATACTTCAAGTACATTTTCTTTGTGATATTTACATCATTTTACCTAAGTAACATTTTCAATGCAGGACTTTTTTGTAAATGTCATCTGAGTAAACAAGGAACACAAGGAACGTCCACATTAGAACAAAAGAATAACTCTTACCCCGCACTTACTCAGCGGGAAGCTGCCTTTTAGAACATGGATTTAATTTAACCTGAAAGTACTGAATATGGTGGCTAATTCTGTGAATATTTGTTGCAGTGATTGGAGTTAGCACTTTTATGGTCACTTGAGGGCTGGAGAGAGCATTGTCTATGCAGTATTCAAGTGTACCTTTTGATTAGAAAGAGCCAAGAGCATGTGCAATTTCAGAGTCCACACTGCAAATTTGAACACAATTACATTTTACTGAAATTATGCTGTAAATGAATAAGACACTCAAGCCATTTCCTCCCTTTCTTCTTGCATCAAGTCAATTTTGTCATTTCTAAATTCTTCAAATTATGCACAGGATTAAAATCAAGTGTGTGGTGGAGAGCAAGGATAAATGAAAAGAAAATCAGCTTATTCTGTGATGTTTTCATCAAACCAGGGAAATGCTACTGGTATTTGGTCTCACTGGCATTCACATGTCTCTTTTTTTGTGATGATTTTTGGTTTTTTTTAAGGTGGAGCTTCTGATTTTAAGGTTGACTGTTGTACAGTGGATATGCAAGGGTTGTCATTTAAGGAAAGACATATTAAATGACAAAATACAAAATTGATCAGCAGATTCATGATGAATGCCTTAAAAGTATTAACAAAATGCAGCTGAAGAGTTTCTTCCTACCACCAAAAGTACCTAAAATTGCTGTTTCTCTCAAAATTGCAAGTCCTTTGTTTTCAAAGTCAGCCTGTTTTTGCTGAATGGAATATATACCGATTACTGCTACGCAATATAATCCATCTAAAATGGACTAAATGCACATCTTAAAAACATAATTGCATATTGTTATGCCTACTGCAAATACACACATTTTCTCCTTTCTCTTTACTTCTCTCGCATTGTATTGTGTTTCCCTTTGTTCAACATGATGAGCGATCATGGACCTTGGATATCCAGTCACCTTCTATAATCCCATCAAGCAACAAAACCCTTTGATAATATCAGCTAGCACTAGTAACATCTCGCTAACATACTCGGTCATTAACATTTTCCATTCAGAGAGCCTGTCAGAGCCTATTAGATTTGTCAGGAGACCTGAGAGCATCGGGGGAAGGTACCTGGTGTCAGGTGTCAGACCCGTCAACTCAAACCAGCCCCCCAATCCGCTTCCTGTCTTAATAAATGCAGACAACCTGAGCTTCAAATACCCAAATCAATGGAGCATGGCAAGGTCAACATGCAGACAGCTACTTCCAGTTACAAACTGGAGGAAGTGGTTTATGAGCGACTGGGTGAGGGGCGGAGGGTGCTAATATCCTCCACTTCATCTATAACCACCGTGATATACAGGGTCGTTGTGCAGTCATATGATGAGGTCGGTCAAGTTGTGCATTATTTAAACAATGGAGTTCCAAATTTGCTTATGATTGGCCAACACATTCTCACTCCCATCGCGTAAAATAGGGATGCTTGGGCTGATGCCTTTTTTTGTTGTTATTGATACTAAAACTCTCCGTTACCGTCGTATCTAAACGCGCTTTACCGCAACGCGCTGGGTCGGGACTATTGTCATCACTTTTGATGCAGTTAGGTTTAGGAAATGATTGTGGGTGGGCTTAGAAAAGGTATGTTTACGTTACGTAACGAGTTGGGTTTAGGAAAAGAAGAACGCGACAGTTGGGTTTAAGAAAAGAGGGACGCAACAGTTGGGTATAGGAAAAGAGGGATGCGACAGTTGGGTTTAGGAAAAGAAGAACGCGACAGTTGGGTTTAGGAAAAGAGGGATGCGACAGTTGGGTTTAGGAAAAGAAGAACGCGACAGTTGGGTTTAGGAAAAGAGGGATGCGACAGTTGGGTTTAGGAAAAGAAGAACGCGACAGTTGGGTTTAGGAAAAGAGGGATGCGACAGTTGGGTTTAGGAAAGATCGTGGGTGGGGTTCTAACATGAACATTTCTGTGACAGCGAAGACATGAACCCTGGTCTCCGGGGTGAAAGTCTTGTGTTGGTTGACCCATCCACCACCCCTACCAACATTCCTACGCAGAATTTCAGGCTTTTATACTACTTGCTACCCTTGTCGCTCTTAATACTACATCATCTTCACGCACCGTGGAGCTGCTGCTCCGCTCTACGCATGCTGAGGGGTGCTTATTGCGTTGTATCCGACGCTGAGAGCTTTTACGAGATTTTACGAGTTGGGAGTGAGAACAGGTTGACATGGTAGACTTTGATATCGATTTTGCCCTCAATATTCCTTAGAAATGTGCTAACTACGATAAAAGAAAACGCCACATATAATATAAAATTGAGTTAACTTTAACCATTGACACAATACAGTAACGTGAGCTATATGAATTAGCTGGATACATGGTTAAATGTTATTTGCTCTTATCAGTGTTTTTAAAGATTATTTTCTGGGCGTTTTTAGGCCTTTATTTTCACAGGACAGATGAAGACATGAAAGGGGAGAGAGAGGGGGAAGGACATGCAGCAAAGGGACGCAGGCCGGAGCCAAACCCGCACCCACTGCGCCGAGGATCAAACCCCTACATATGTGCGCCTGCTCTACCAACTGAGCTAACCCGGCCACCCTCTTATCAGTGTTTTACCATTTGAAATGGTACTTTAACAATCATGCCACAATCAGTCCCAAAATTTCCCAGTTAGATAGTTTACGCTGTAACGTTAAAACTATTCTTTGTAAAAGAACCAAGCAGGCCCACCTTGTTGCACGATCTAAATTTTCTTCAAAATTTGCCATTTTTAGCCAGTAGCGTGCTAGCTCGAAGTTTGTTGTTGTTTCCTGAGGTAACGGAGTTTAAGAATGGCAGGAGGCGAGGGAATGTGAGGCAATTATCCTGGGAATGTGCTCTCTTTGATCCAGACGAGTTATTGTTTAATGATCATCGTCTCATCTTAGTCATGGAAAAAAAAAGGTTGTAGTCACAGTTTTCATTAACGAAATTAACACTGGTTAGTACAATGTCATCATAATGGTCAGAAATGCCAAAATAACAAAAATATGACCAATGTTTTCCTTTAAAATATGTAAATTCAACGAAACAATTTGCGGCTCATAAATTATTTTTTTTATAGATTTCCCATATGTTCCTAAATGTGGAGAATTCCAATCTGTATGCAGCTGGTATGTAGCTGTGTGCAACTTTAGTTTGCACGTATGCATATGCAGGTGCAACAACAGTGAAATCACATCCATGTGTAGATAAATGGGTAGTCCGAGTGTGGCACATCTGAGACCCCATCCTCCTCTCCCTCTGTAATCTCTGTCTGCCTGGCATTTTCCATGGGCAAGCTCTCAACTGCTATTTACTGGGAGAGGTGGTGAAAGGCAATTGGACGCTCCTTTCTTTGGCTGCGGCCTCTTTGTTTCCCCAGTTGAAGCTGCTGAATAGCCCGGGATGTGCACTGTGATACTGTAGAGCACACTGCCCCAAGGCAAGAGCATTATCATTCAACGTTTCCTGAATATGCAAAAAGAGAAAATGCGGCAAACAGAAAACGGCCTCTTGCAGCGATGGACGCCTCGTGTAGTCATTTGTCTGCTACATATGGAAACTTGACGGAAACACATACAATGGCCCATTGGAACATCTCATCATTTCAGCTTTCCTGCTGCAAAAAAATAACAAAACCAAAAAAACACCACAATACAAGCAGCATTGTGTGCTCTGACAAAAGATGAAAGGTGTTTCTTTGTACTCAGAGGAGGCACACAAGGCAGGGGTATCAATAGCACGCTATAATAGGCAGCACTCTATTTCCTCACTGTTTAGACACCTCAAGTCACTCATGCAAATTGGCAGTCTCCACAGTCGATGCTTTCACACAGAGAGGATGGGTGCACCTTTTTTTACCCATATGGGTTTATTTGTCAAACATGATGATATATTTTTCAAAGGGAGTCAAATGGAAAGGTTTGTAAAATGTTTGTGTGCAGGCTGCTTTGAAGGGAAATGCATTTCCTTGGCTAGCCAGTGGGGTTTGCTTTGATGCCTGACATGTTATTGTGCTGCGTGTTATTGCATGTAGGTTACAAAGAGCTGTTTCTAGATCGCAAAGAGTGAATATGTAACCCATATGGATTCTGGGGTGCTGCATATGGAGGTGGCCTTATTGCATGCACTGACAGCTTACACGCACATCATGAGACGTGTGACAGGAACTTTATTTATACATTAACAGTAGAATTGAAAGTTGGGAGACAAATAATTTAGCAGTAGGAAGACATGCTGCCAAACTAGGACTTCTCGTCCCTTGGCTGCGGCTGTCAACACGGCATTTTAATATGTACGGCATCTCGTGAACTCATCCGGTGGCAGAAGTGTTTGAATTCAAAACTTCTGTACTTTGTTTATTTGGGGCTTTCAATCTGTGCGAATGAAAAGAAGGTGGGAGTGTCACGACTGAAGACTGGAGAGGAGGCTTTTACAGTGCACAATTTGTGTATTTATTAACAAAATGACACCAAAACATACTCAAAAAAAAATTATTCACTTTAGGGCAAAATACCCTCAAACAATCAAAAACAGTAACCTCTCTGCAAGCTGCCCATTCATTCATTCATTCATTCATTCATTCATTCATTCATTCATTCATTCTCTCTCTCTCTCTCTCTCTCTCCCTTTTAACTACGCCTCCCCTGATTGGACCCTACCACCTGCACAGGTGATTATAGGGTGAGCTAACCTGAGCAAGCAACATTAACACTTGGTTTCTAAAAACATCATTACAATCAGATAGATCAGCTACTGCCGACATTACTATTTATACATATATGTGCACCCACAACAATAGGCACCCCAAATATTATAAAAATATCATTTACTGCAGAACTATCTTACCTCTTGTTCTACACTTTAGGAGTGCCCAGTCCCTTAGGACCTAATCCAGCAAACCTGCATACACTCTCCTCAATTAAGATGGTGAGCAGCTGATCTACCCCCCCCCTCCCCCTCCCCCCATCACAGGAAGAACCATAGCAAAACACTATGAACCCCTAAAACCTACTGAACAGGCCTATGTCAAATAACAAAGAAACAAATAAACTGAGACAATAACCTACAACATTAAACTGAAATTAAGGATTAAGCAGACACAAAACAGTATTCATTTTGGGGAACAGGGCCTAGTGAAAAGGGAGAAAGGAAGCCTTTACACAGGGAGGAAAAATAACAAATGAGAAGAAGCGACACGGCGAAAGATAAAGACTGAGGGACAGAGAGATGATAAAACATGCAGTGTCTAACGCGCGACTGTGAGATGACCGTGGGAATGGCAGCTGTGACAGCAGAATACATTTGAATGCTGATCTCGGTTAATAAATAACTTTGTGAACCGGAGCACCTGGCCCGGTCTCCAGTGCAATCCAGTGTCATGGCTGGCCTGTGCTGATTTTTCCACTAGCCTTCCCGTCAAATGAATAGGTCTCCCGCTTCTTCACTATGCTTGTCTGCTGTGGGGTCATACACAGCACGCTGCAACTGGTGGTGGGAATAGACAGAAGCATTCATATTCTGTAGAGAAACACAGGCCAGGGCTAATTGAAAGATCTCACTCTGACTGAATTTACCACACCATGTCTTACGGGAAACAGAATGGTCTCAGAATGAAATGAAATGTAGTAAATAACAAGAGTACAGAGCTACATGAAAGAATGCAAAAACAGGACACTGAAAGTGTAATTAGTGGCGGGACGCTCACAAAAGCATTGAGCCACATTGTTCTGACCCTGATTCAGATGGACCCCAGATGATATTAGAGGTGTGAATCTCTAGGCACCTCATGACCCAGTTTTGATTCAGATGGTTACGATGTGATAATTAAACGATTTTTAATGCATCTTGATGCATCATTTTTTTTTTATTTCTGTACATGATTCCTTTTTTGGTCACAGTGTGACTACTTCCTACTTTTAAAACATAGCATTCTGTATTTGTAATGATCCATAATTAAAATCAACAAAAACATAAATGTTCTTCCATTGTCTTTTATTAATACAATAGTAGCAATGCATCTAACAATTCATTTTTTCCCCAACCCCCTAGATGATCAGTCCCTCCAGAATTATGCGATCGCATAATTCAATGCATAATCAGCCAAAGTCCGCATATTTATGCGGGGGCCGCATTTTTTCCAAATACGCCGCCGCACTTTCGCTGCATTAATTGCAGATTTCTGCGCAAAATATGCGGGGCTTGCATGATTTCATAATCCCCGCATTTTTGTTCCAAAAAAGAAAAATGTTGCGTTTACTTCACACAAGAGCAGCCATTTTCCCCAGTTGCCATGGGAACGTTATGAACTGACATAATTACGCCACGTGAACATCATCGAAAAGCAGGGTGTTGAGGGAATCACTTTTTTTCCCTTTTTTTTTTTTTATCAAACCGCAGTTTTTGCAAGTTCCCGCAATATTTGCAAGTTCCTCGCAATTTCATCGCATAAAATTGCATAAATATCCTGCATATTCCATCGCATTTTTTAAGAAAACGTGCCACATAATCAAGGATTTTTGCCCGCAACAATGACAAAAAAACTCTGCATTTTTCTGGAAGGACTGGATGATAAAAAGTCTCCTCATCACGTTGCCTGGGAATAAGATGTAGGCATTATGTCATGCTTACAAATCTGGGTTGGATATTAACTATGTAAATACCCCCCTAGGTCACACATACATGTTCAACTCCCCAGTCGTATTTTGCCCGATCCCATATTGACTCCACCCAATCTCTGTTTGATTTTCTCTTTCTTCTTCCTCTTAATAATATTCCCAGTGTGCTCTGTCACTTTCCCCGGGCCATGACTCCTGCTCTCAGGGCAAACTGTGCCCCCCGCTAGAAAGGATCTATCATTAAACTCATTTCCTAAAACAACAGGGTGCACTAATGAGAAATTCTAATTAATATTCTAATTATTTTTTATAACCTGCAACTAGCCTGTGCCAAGCGATTATGTGCAGGGCCAATTCTTAATTCTGCCTCAGCTACAGATTGGCGATAACAGCTAAAGCTCATTTTCTTGGTGTTCTTTTTAACATGTTAAACTATCAAGTGTAATTAGAAAGTCCTTTGATGATAAATAATGCCCTCACAACTCATTAAGCTTAAGTCTACACGACGTCCTACCTCATTGTGCACATCATCATGCCTGAGGTCATGGAACCGTGAATGAGCGTTGTTGAAGGAATTCAGTTGTTTTTATATTTATATAAGGTAATGAGGAGGGGTGGTAAAAGGGTGGGTTCACCCATATTAAAACAAATCAAGTCATTTAACTCTAATGTTATCCAGCCGTGCAGATAGTTTAATCAGAAAGGTTGTATTTGTGTAGATATTGAGATATCTGTCTCTCTGATTTTGGCCACCACTCAGATTTCTTCACAGGGAGGTCTGTCGATTGTCCAAAGTAACATTGGACATTGTGTCTGGAAAGACACTTTGCACATTTTAAATATTAAATAAGTTCTATTCTCGTAAAACGTCTGCCAAGCAGCTGTTTTGATATTTGGAATTGGGCATTGTTTACACATCCATGTTTTCATCCACGTGTTCTAGCGAACAGTCCTTTTCTTCCTTGCCTTTGTTACTACAATTCTTAGCATGTTACTGCTGCCAACTGTTGTTGTTCAGGGGGGGGTATTCAGGCTGCTTGCTATGCGTACAGTCGGCACGGTCATGAACCGGACTCCCTATCTTTACGGCCCTAAAAAACAGTCTTAAATAATTGTGATGATTAGTCATTTTGCCTAAAGAGAAAACCCACTGATAATATATTATTAATGATGTAGATGACATAATATGTATGATCAAAAATGGACATGATTCTGATGATAGAATACCCATGCATTGCCCACCTCTTTGATCTTCCTGCCCCTCTTCCTGCTGTTCTGAAGTTTCAATTCCCCCGATTTTTACATGATGAAATATCAAAACCTGCCAAACTACATTTATTCAGAAATAACCTAGGGTCACTGCGGTTTGTTATTGTCCTTTTGCTTTGTTTTCAAAGTAGGTACTTGGTCCACACGTTGGTCAGTTGTGTTTAAACAGAGAGCGACAGAGGGAAGCAGACAGACAGAGACACACACACACACACACACACACACACACACACACACACACACACACACACACACACACACACACACACACACACACACACTGAGACAGAGAATAGCTGGGTTCACGTGCGATTAGAAAACAGCAGATGAGCAGAATGGCTTGTTGAATGGCACGGTGAAATGCGCTTCTGGTGGCATATAGACATATCGTGGCCAGGGTTCAAAATTAACTCTTTCGTTCACCAGCCAAATGGCTAGTAAATGTTCAAATTTGACCAGTCACTCATTAGATTTCCATTGTTTTTTTGGCTCTTGAGTGAAGAAAATCTACCAGCCACTTGCATATTTTAGCAGCATTTGGCTGGTGGATGATGCTCATTTTGAACCCTGATCGTGGCACTTTACGGTATTTCTGCCGCCAGTGTTAACCTTCCTGCCGGTCAGAGACACAATAAATGTCTTCCAGACCAATTTGCCTTGACACGGAGGGTGCAGAGAAGAGACCTCCGAACGCTCACCTCTGGGAGAACATCATGGCTAGGTGTGGATATGGCAGAGCCGAGGCGATCAGACACACAGCTCCCTCTGAGAAAATCCGATGAGATCAGAGGGATGGACGATTTCAGACGGACGGTTTCCTCGAGGGCTTGTAGCATCACCCTCATACTGACTGCTAGATTATTTACTGTATACTATACTCTATACTCTCAATGCTGATCTGTAAAGAATAATCACCCTTTGTCGAATTTTAAGTTGGAGTTCCACTTCTTTTTACCCACAGACAGACAAATCTGACTGACGTGTCATTTTGCTCCCGCTTAATGTGATTTAACACACTCCTACAGCAATTTGACTAAGCTCTGGCAAGACTTGTGCATTTTCTTTGTCAACAAGCAGTGCTAAAAATGAACTGTGGAGATGTTGAACACATTTAACTTGCCGGCCATGATAATTCCACCCTGGGTCGACTGTGGCTATCTGCTTTACCGTGAGCTGCAAACATTCCTCGCAGAATTTCCCTTAATACTCATATTTTCCCTTTTTTTTTCCTTCTCTCCAACCATTCCTGTATTTTTTTTCTCTCTCGCATTTATCTGGGGACCGTGTGTCTTGTTTGTTGGAGGCACAAACTGTTTTGCATTCGCTAACACACACAGAGCATAAATATTGGATTAAGTAAACAAATCCGAGGGGCTCACGTCTGAATGATATCGGCGAGTCGGCCTTTGGAGCCAGCAGGAATGCCACGGTCGCAGTCTTTAAGAGACTCAACACATGAAAAGAGAGAAGAGAGAGAGAGAGAGAGAGAGAGAGAGAGAGAATGGTGGAGAGAGAAAGGAGAGAGAGTCAAATGGCAGTTTAATCCTCCCTCAGTGTTATCTCGCAGGTGTTTTGCAGACTGTGCTCTCTTCGGAAACTTTGAAATCGGGCCAGGCTTTCATGTGCAGGATAAGGTAGAGAGTCTGCGCCTGGCTGTTTGTGGGCAATAAACATCAACTCAGCAGTGCAGGACTCTAGCTCACAACTTCACTTAGCATGTTATTCCCCCAAGCTCCTTGTTATTAACTTAAAAACAATCCCAGCAGTTTCCCTTGCTTTGTTCCTTTTGTGGTAAAACTGAAAGGAGAAAAAAAAGGAAAACGGCATACTTGAATGGAGCTTCTGTTTTCCACAAAACAGATAATCGCTATGCACGAAGAGTCGCGCTGAAAGAGGTCTCTAAAGTCATTTGAATCGATGCCATTTTACCTTCAGCAATCAGCTCACTTCAGCGTCACACAACACCCATGTGAATATAGAGTTACATTTCTCTAGCTTATTCACACAAATGTTCCTGACTCCATTAGAATTGAACCGTGCACATAGATTTCCTCTCTAGAAATGAGCCGGATTGTAAAAGCCGAGATGAGAACAGACCCGCGGCCCCCTGCAGGCATCCAGTATCGGGTGTCGCTGGGTTTTAATGGCCCAGTACATCACCAGGCTCTGGTGGTGGCGGATGGCCTGGTAGCATTCGGTTCCCCAAGAGAATGTGCTGTTTTATTGGCCTCCTCAGCTTTGAGTTGTCCCCTGTGCCCATGTAATACAGCAGCCAGCGCCAGAGAGGGGAAAGGCCCACTCCCTGATTAATCGGCAGTGTATGTTTCTCAACGCTAGCTTAGTGCTCATGTTCCATATTTTCTAATGGTTATGGGCACAGTCATTTAGAGTGCTGCTGAGGGAGCCATCAGTCAGGATGTTGCATGGCTGGAGTGGGTCCAGGCAAAGAGCTTTACCGAGCGAAGCATGTGGTATGAGAGCATGTCTGGAAAGAAGAGGAAGAAGGATGAGGACATGACAAAAAAAAAAAAAATTGTGCATGGCTGGACATATGAAGTGGGTTTGCGTGTTCTCGTTGCTTCGCATCCAAAGATAGTAAGCATCAGTTTCTGAAAGTCTTGTCTTTCAACAGCATGACGTGTCCCTGGGAAGCAGCTTTGCTGAGCCACCCCACTCACCTTCTGCTGTGAAAGAGCCTAAGTGAAGTTTAGCACCTCTCACCAGGTAACAGCTAAGTCGTTGTGACAACAGCGTGGGGCACACATTAGATCCGAGGGAGAGGACCATTCCGAGCACTTGACTCCCTGTAGCTTGGCATTATGGGAAACGAACACAGGGGCCAAATGAGACAGGCCATGGCGAGGAGCTGTTTTTTTTCATTACGTTATAAATCCCACAGAGCCTGGCAACTCCAGTGTCTCAACATAATGCCCAAATTCAATGTGGCATTTCATAACCGTGCTCTCTTCACGGTACTGTAACCGTGCTGGTTCTGGTGGAGAGAGCAGCTTTCTGTCTGAGAGGTTGGGGAGTTATACATAATAATCAGTGCTTTGAAGATGATGTGTTCTGGATAATATGCAGGCGATGCACTACTGACATTGCGAGCAATGGTTTGTGGGAACGTTAATGTTTTAAAACAGTGAAAACGCCCAGTCACACTGCATTTTACAACTGTGAAAGTTTGCAGCAAAAACAATTCTCTTGAGAGAGCAAAGTCAATCCAGTGACTTTCTCACTGACACTGACTCTTTAACCCCCCCCCAACCCCTAGTCACTACACTTTGCAATAACCTTCATCCTGGACTATACATCGGACCATTGCACATACTATATATTCTTTGCACATTCCGCACTCAACCCATTTAGCCTCTTTTGTCTTTTCTTATGAAACTGTTTTTTTGTAGGTATATATCTGTTTTCTGTATGTATTGTTTATTTCATATTAATGTTTAATATGTACGTATGTTTGCACCATTCACGAAGGCAAAGTCCACATAAGTTTACTTATTTTGGCAATAAACCTTTTTTTGATTCTGATTCTGAATGAGCTATCGTAGCTTGTTGTTGTACAATCCCCTTTTATTTAATCCCCTCTTGGGGAGTATAAATTGGTCCACGAAAGAAACACGGTTTGTAGACACTACTTGTAGACAGGAGACAATAGTAAAAATAAGCCTCTTGAATACAATTTGTGAAGTTATAGGCCCTGAGCTGACAGGTTGCAAGATAGCTAGCTATTGTGTCCAAGCGCACAGGAACAGCGCTGGGCTGTGAGGCATTTGTTTGTGCATTTGTCCACACTCAGTTATGCAACTTCATTGGAACTTAATTTTCCTTCAACATGGAGAGAAAAAAAATACATGCACTATTAAAAGATATATATATATATATATATATATATATATATATATATATATATATATATATATATATATATATAAAAACAGGATATTCTTGAAGCCAGGAGCCAGATATGAAAACGTATGATTGAATAAGATTGAGGGAGGTGAGTGACAGACAACCGAGTGGGGCTTGTACTGTACTGTATGTGATAAAAAATAATAACATTTCAACTGAGCAAAAAGGTCAGATTTGACATTTCAGTGGTGTAAGGGGCAAAGGCACAAGCATAGGTTGTACACCCTGGAGCCCAAACCCACCCGCCTCACAATCTCACCTTCCATCACTGAAAGCAGGTTTATACATCTCCCCACTGCCACCTTATTTCATTTATTCTCCCTACTCAGGTCAGCAGCAGAGTCAATAGAATTTTAAAAACATTGGATCCATCCAAGCAGAAAAACACTGCCCTGCGTTGGGCCAGCGGTGACGCCGGGTTATCAGCCGGAGCAGAGATGGCCACGCTTGAGGCCTGTTGGTCATCCCGGAGAGCAGCTCAGAGGGCCGGGCAGAGAAGACGTGGCTGATGGGTATCTTTAAATGATATCTGGGAGACGCCGCCTTTGACTGCCTCAATGAATGATGAAAACCTTCCTGCTGCTGTCAGCAGTCTTCACGATTTTTTAGTTAACACGTGTCTTTTGTCTTTCACTTTTGAATGTTTACGCTAGCCGCGTATTTATCTCCCGTCTTAGCTACTTAGCTTGACAAAAAGTTGTTAGAAGTTTGTTGGTATTAGCTGATAGCATAGTTAAACGTATAAGTTGACAGCACCTTTTTTTTTCACATGTGTGGCTTAATTTCGGCAATTCTCCAAATTGACAAAGTAGAAATGCTTGTTTTTGAGATTGTATATAGTCTGAGGTGTCCTTAATTGAAATTTAGTCATTGTCAGGATTTTTTTTCCTGACAATGTAAAGTAATTTCCCTTAACAGTTGGTGGGATTTCTTAATTTATAAGGGACACAGGTAACATGTTTTATACTTCCTGTAAATATAATCCAAATAATCTATTTTTCCCCATATATGTATTTTGTATATACTCTGTGTTAACAAATTATTTTTATAGGGGACATAATCATATTTGTATCCTAGGCCGTTTTAAGGCATTCACCATGAAGGTCAGAATACAGGGCCACCCCGACTTTAACGGCAGCTGGTTTGACCACAGAAATGAGAGTGACGGCAAGCTTTATGCCGAAACATCAGGTGTTTGCCTCCGGACTAACCAAAAAGCACAGGAGGACAGGATTTGATCCAGTTTGGTTGACCGAGAAAAAGACTTCGGTCAAGCTCCCCATCACTCGCATCGCCGCAACCATAGACGATAGGTCGGACCAGTCGCCGCTAAAGTTGGAGACAGATAAAGGCAGAGCAGAGTCTCGGCGAGTAGAGGAATAGTAGTAGTAGTAGTAGTAGTAGTAGTAGTAGTAGTAGTAGTAGTAGTTGTTCGGAAGCAGTGTCTACCAAATCATTTAAAGGAAATTATTTTTTGTACTTTTTAAAGCACTGACACGAACGAGAAACTGGCTGAATGTATTTTCTGGCCCAACGTAACTTTATACTGGCTTCAGGGCATCGGGCAATCATTATGGACTCGTAGCCATTAGCCAAACACACCACAGCTAACAGCTAACTAGCTCTCCTCCCAGTGATAGTAGTGACAGCATGAGAAGACGCGCTCTGTTGTAGTCAGAGCCCCGGTTTAGTTCGTGATTTGCTTAGCGATAGTTATACATTCATAACGTTACATAGGCCTACATACTAAGTCTCGCATTGCCAGACCTATCTCCACAGGGCTGTGTAATTAGGTCTGGCTACGCCACAGATACATTTTAGAATAGGAGAAAAAAAACGGCGTTGGTTGTTTGCATTTCTTCATCACAATTGTCGTGGACAGCGCTAAGCTCGGGACACAGGGACGGTGCCTCTGCAAAACAGTCACAGGAAGGAACTTGTTTTTCTGGAACATTTGCACCCCGCAAAATAAAACACCACATAAAACGTAACTGTTCACAAACAACAGTAACGTGAGCTACAGTATTTAAATGAGCTGGATACATGGTTAAACCTCATTTTTTCTTACCAGTGTTTCGCCCAGTTCAACTCGTCCACTGCAATCCCCGCCAATCGGTCCCAAAATGTCCCAGTTAGATATTAAATGCCGTAAACATATTCTTTGTAAATCTTTGCAATCATTTGCCGAAAGAACAAGCCCGTATTAAGACAATGTGGTGGCCCTGGGCACTATACCTCTAAGGCCCCCCGTTGTTTGGGAATATAAAAGGGCGCCTAGTTGCAGGCCTAATGCATGCATGTTTTTAAATGGACAAAAAAGTTAGATTTTTGTTTTTCAAATGGCACAAACCAGTATTCATTTGCTTCAACTAAAATGTTAGGAAACTGTACATCTTATTAAGCAGAATATATGGCTCATCTTTCCATCCTGCTCCTCCCTTATCTCTTCTACCCCCACCCCCACCCCTGCTGTCTCTCGTGATGATTGCCTTGCCGGCTATCTCTGTCCAGCAGTTCTGTTTGTGTAGTGTCTCTGTATGTCAAAAAAAGGAGCAGCCTGTTAATTTCATGATCTGTCACACGTCTGCCTTCCTGCGAATGGGCAGTGGACGACTGCTGGACATCCTTATCGCGCTGTTCATTCCTGTCCACCCCTGCCAGACTGGAGTCACACCACATATCTGGGAGGCAGGACTGAATTGGTTTCCACATGCTATTTGAGAATAGGTCAGTTCACAGTGGAATAGATTCATTTTGATACTTTGACTTTAAAGATATAGTCAAATAAAGAAACCAGGTTTGGGGGCAATACATTTCATGAGTAATGACTGTAGCCATTTATGCTCAAACTTTAACAGCGAGAAAATGTGGTTATTAAAGTCCCTCCACAATTTAAATATGTATTGTATGCAGATGATGTTGATCATTCAATTGTAGTGTAATTCAATTTAACAATAGTCCAAAGAAACAATTCAGGGAATGTAATATCGCCTTGGCAGCTATGATATCCTGGGAGCGTCTTCGTTCACTCACTCCAGTCACTTTAGTTTGTGTGTTCAGAGAGGGTGGGGGGTTCTCAAAACAAGCTTTCATCAAAAGGAGAAATGAGAAAATGATCTACATGACACTTCCTCAGTCACTAAGCCTCTCGGGAAATGTTTCACAAAGCCAGAGGAACTGTGTGTGTGTGTTTAGGCTTGTGCTTTTCACGTGCATGCATGTGAGCGTGTGTCCATGTGTATCCTCAGCAGGAAATGCCAACAGAAATTAAGATGAAAAACAATGAATAAAGATCTCACATTTAGATTAATAGCAGGTCTTCAAAGCTAGGGAGCCAGATGCTGGAGAAGCAAATTGTGCATTCCAGAGTTAATGGAGACCTTTCCATAACTTAAAGCATGTTTATTGGAAACGTATTACAATGTTTGTCTTGTGCTTCCTTGAGTCATTATCCAGTGAAGTCTACTGTAGCTTTTGCAGATAGCTTTATTTACACAAGGCTATCTGCTTACATCAGCACAGGAATAGAAATCCAAGATCTTTATAAATCCGAAAACATGAAGCACTCAAGTAACCCAAGCTTTGTAAGGATGAATTAGTAATCTCCTAATCACATCTACAATCTTAAACAAAGACACTGTATCCGTCTCTCTGCTTGACAAACACTGAGCAGGTGGGCCACTTTGCTATGTAAATCTGATGGCTGTCCGCCAAAATTGCACATAGCCGCAAAAATTAGAAGGAGGCTTTGTGTTGCAGGAAAACACAGACATATTTAAAGCGTACAGAACAGGGAATTCAAAGCCAATGGGCACACATAGAAAAACAATCTTCACTTAAATAACTGCAGATGAACTGGGTGGGCATGCGTGCAGCAGCACGGGAAGATTTCTGGTGAATGTTAAGGTGCTTGATGATTGCCAGGAAGCAGATTTTCTGGAGTAAATGGCAAATGTGGATCATAGTTGTTGGTTTATGTGTGTGGAATAGGATGGTGCTCTATAGAGAATCCGATCTGAGCCTCGTGATGACTGCCTGGGGAGCCAGGGTGATGATGTATTAGGGTCCTGAGTTTTTCTGAGATGGCTGAGCAGCAGTCACCAAGACAACAAAAGGAACCCCATGCCAGAAAGCATTCCTTCTTCCTCCCACTCTCATGTACTGCTAATAAGAGACAGAGTGAAAAAGCAAAGCAAGCCATGGAAGGAAAGCTAGGAGGAAAGATGAGAGCTCTCCCACCCATTCAGAATATTTCCCATATACTGGGCCATTATAGTAGTTTGCCAAGTGTTTTGTTTGGATCCATTATTGCATCTCAGTTTTCCCAAAGCTGTTTAATTGTTGGAGAGCAATGAGACATGATTACAGTGAGTGCAATGCAGATACAATTGGAAAGTAATTTTCAGATTTTCATCAGGTACCATAGAAAGCTGTTCCCTTGAATGATACACTGCATTGTTTGGTTCTCAATGACAAGCTCCAGACTGCAGCATGGACCCACTGACTCCACTGGTTTCCAACCATTCAAGACTGAATACTGATATGTCCACATTTTAAAATGCATTGGATAAGATGTCAAACCAAGATGCCTCTATTTTGAAATCACTGATCCAGCAGACATTTATGGCAATCATAACAGAGGGGATTCTTACCTTTGGTTGGCCTTATCCTATTGTTGCATAAGAATGGTAGACATGAGAAAACACAGCAGTTGTGTATTCCCAACACATCCTCACACAGTGGGTATGACATGTCCGTACTAGTTGCAGAAAGACCTGTTTGTCTGGGGCGCTTCTTTAGACTCCAGACTGAGGGTGGCACACTTAAGAGACCAGATGGAAAAATATGCCAGACAAATAGAGCAGAAATTCTATTGTTGCGGGAAATAACTTTCTGCAGGATTCATGCAGAGAATATGAAAGGCAACCCCACCTTACCCTCCTTCAGAAACTCTCTCTTCTTCTCTCTCCTCTTTAGACAAAGCCTGCAAACTGCATGTGCGAACAAACAAGTAGCCTGAAGTTCACTCAAGCACGAGTGACACAAAGGTCCAAAACACGGTGTATATATGGTTAATTCATATTAGTACATACAGTGACTAAATATAGCTGCGTGTAATAAGCAGGTGCTATCCCAAGACGGTGCCATCAGAGCTTCTTATTATCCCATTATGCCCATGATGCACTTTTCCTGGGTCGAAGCAAACAATTAGCATCATTATGAAGCTGGCTAACGATATTTCCACCCTGGCTTAATTAGGACTCCAGCCACAGTGGCTAACCATCAGTGGTTTGAGCACAGACTCCCACAACAGGTGACCATCTGCAGAGAGACACTAAATACACAGTAGAATGAAATAGCACAGGGGTTTAGTGTCATGTCATCTGGCCCTGATTGAAGATAATACTTAAATGAAATATAGTGAACAATATCTCATATTCTGTGGGGGTGGGGTTTTGTTTTGTTGACCTATCAATTAATACCTAGAAAAAACAAAAGGTCCAAAAAATGAACTGCTCAATGTAGACAGAAAATCCTGCTGGAATTAGCAAGAGAGCCAAAATAACCTCTGAAGGCCTGATGAGTGAAGTAGAATAAGAATTACATATAAAAGCATACAGGCGTAAATAAACACAAGCAAGGCTGCAGAAAAGAGATGGAGAAAGCACTTACACGTACCACTCTATACACCAACACATAAAAAACACATTGGGTTTGAAATGAATGACGCCAAATACGTCAAAAACCAAAGAAAAAAATATGCATTGGTCTTATCATATATGGTGGTGTTTTGACCAGCTGGATTGCACCATATTGTAAGTAAATACTTTACCACACACATGCACATTGACTCTTCAAAATACTCTACTGTACACCCCAACCTTCATGACCTCCTTTCCTGTGATGAGTAAAAGAAAAGCACCAGAGGCAAGGAGGGAAGAGATTGTCATTACATTGGGTGGGGTGTTTCTTTTGATTTGGAAGAAATAGGTTCTGCATTAATGGAGTCATTCCCCGGCTCGTCTCCTGCTTCAAAAGAGGGAAAAACAAAGGCTGGGGAATGATAGCCGCGAGCACTGTCTACACATGGGCAACGTGTGATGGCTATACATTATTGTACGTGTACATAATATAGAGGTCCTTACTTTGCTATCCAAATGATATTCCTGTGCCTTTTCCAAATTCAAAACACGAGTCAGTTGATAACAATGCCATTAATGGTAAACACAACCTTGCACGAATATATGAGTTGAACAACATGTTGTAGAAATGAAATATTTACAATGTTGCAGCCTCGGGTTTTCTAGGTATCACCTTGACACATCACATGGACTTGAACTGTTTTAGAGTATGGCAATATATTATAATATATATTTCACAATTAGTCGGTCATCGGAAACTCCCATCAACGCATTGATTGTCTACATCCACGATGTTCCACTTCTGGGACTGCTCCAGTGCCGCCACAAATTCCGCCGGATATCCTACTTTTCGGCCAGATGTCCGTTAATTAAATTTTATTTATAGTATCAAATCATAACAAGAGGTATCTCAAGAGACTTTACAGATAGAGTAGGTCTAGACCACACTCTATAATACCTCCGTCACCATCCGCTTTCTTTGTGTTGGAATTTTAAACTCCAGTGGATTTCTGAGGACTACGGTTAACTGCTCCTCAGATCTCTGCAGGGTAAATCCAGACAGCTAGCTAGACTATCTGTCCAATCTGAGTTTTGTGTTACACGACTAAAACAACTTTTGAACGTACCCATGTTCCTTTCCGAGGCTATTTTGCAGCGGCACCGTAGCTCTGTCCGGCGCTTAGTGCCGCCCAAGACGATTGTGATTGGTTTAAAGCCAATAAACCAGATCACGTTTTTCTCCCATCCCGGAATGCTGTGTGGACTAGCCAGACCTTCCGCCTCAGCGCTGTGGAGAAAGGTCTGGTAATGTGAGACTAATGCATTGAATAGCTTGTGTATTCCTTACTGCACTAAGTTCAGCAAGTCGTCTCTTCACAAAACTGATTGCAAGTTTAAAAGACTTCAGACTTTTACAAAATATTACATTCGTAAAAGGTTTCCACACTCCCTACAATAATTGTCCCTGCTGTGTACAGTACACTGCTGTATACTTTGATTTAACAGTCTTCTAATTGGAGAGTTTTGGAATGCAAGGAAACAGATGAGCTCTGATGATAATCAAGCTGAAATTAGCGCAGGGCTGCAGTCACAGGTGCTGAGCTCTCAGATGTAGAAACGAGAGCTAGCAATGCTCACTGTATTGATTAGCTGCTAGCACTTTGTGCCACACAATCAGCATCCCATGCCCCATTGGAATTAGCCACATCTGCATCCACTCCTCAGCTCCGCAACATGGTCAACTAATCACCATCACAAACCATTCAAACTTTTGGGAGAGGACTTTGATTGCTGTGGAGAGGACGCCTTTGATTGCATCAATTCTGTCAAGTTTGCAGTGTGAAGAACATCTTTGAGGATTAAGTTGTCTGAGATATTTGTATTTGTTGTCCTGTTGCATTAAGCACTTTAGTGTCTCATGAATCTAGCTTTAAGGGCTTTTCACACGGGAAGCGATTGTCGCGCCTCGTAATTCATTTTCAATGAGGCAAGCGGGCAGGTAGGGAGGCGCGGGCAGTTTGACGTGGGGGAAATCCCGTAAAACTGTTGTGTTTGTGCTCGTCAAACGCCCGCCCGCTGCAAGAGGTGAATTGTGTTGAACTTTTCCCCGCGTGAGAGACGCGCAGTGCAAATCATTGAACAATGGACTGATTCTTGCTGTTTGTGAGTTCACTTAAATGGTTTTCTAAACACTTTTCAGGACGCAGACAGCGGGGCTTTTGCTTGTCAGAGCATCGCCACATCGGTAATTATGACTATGCTAATTTAGCTAGCTAACTTTCAACCCGGTCTCATGGCAGTACGTGAAATGGTCACGTTATTTTAATCTATTGATACGTGTTCCCGGGGACGTTTTTTGTCGTTTGTTTCGTGATGGCCAGGATGAAAATGTAAACTAATGTATTTAAATGGGAAGCATATGTCGTGGTCACAGCACGTCTGCGGTAGCGAGTAGTATTAAATCCCAAACATCCGCGTAAGGACGTTGGTTGGGTCAAACAATTCCGGACTTTCCTTACCGTGTCCCGTATGTGGCGTTTTGTTTCCCCGTTAACCGTCCCGTTATTGTCGCGTGTTCCCTGTGGCCGTCTCCCGGCGTGTGAGTCGTCCTTTCCCCGCGGCCGTGTCCCAGCGTGTGAGGTGTCCTCCCCTGCGGCAGTTTCCCGGCGTGTGAGGCAACAATAACAGTCCTTTGTAAGGAAAGACTAGTATTGCCACTATTTGTTATAAATCGACCTGTGATTAGGGATATATGATACCATAGTCAGCTAATCTCATTCAGTTTGGCAGGGATACAGTAGTGCACAGAATCCCCATGATTACCACATATTGATCGCCTGGCGTTTAATCGCGGAGCGTCGTCCTTCACATGAGGAGCGTAGTAGACCCCACGGATCCACGCGACTACATAGGCCCGTGTGAGATTTAATTTTGGTTAGCAATTGTAATTGCTCACTGATGTTGAGTTTGTGCACCCGCACAACATAGACATCACTTATAAATCAATACGTGGCAATACTTTTTAGGTTTTATAGGAGCAATTTCTTTCTTTGTATTTTCAGCCATTTTGGCTACAACTCAAGATTCCTTCTATTCCTTCCTGCTGCTGCTGCTGCCACAGACACCCAAATGTCATTACAACCCAGCTGTGCTAAATTTGCTACAATGCTATACAGTGTAGGAAACAAACTAAAATTCTGGTATCATGACAATGCTAGAAGCTTGACCTTTTTAAATTTACATGAGCTGCCTCATCTCTTTATAGGATAGGCTCTCTGTGAAAAATGGAGATTGTACAAAAGAATGGAGGGGGTGAGGGAGGGAGACAAGGACCACCTGAGACAGAGGATCTCTTATGTGGGTCTGGGAAAGGACAACAGAGGTGTAATGAGGATTGTGATAGACATCAGGCGGGAGTCATGTTACATCAGTTGAGAGGCTGAGAGAGGGGAGGAGGCCTCAGAAAAAGAATGGGGCATGAAATAAGCAGGGAAAAGCAGATCCTACGCCTGGCTCCGCTGGTCTGATTTATTCCACTCTTCCTCTTGTTCGCAGCAGCACAAACCTCCACCTGAAAGATGCAAAGCAGTCCAACTGCACATCGCATGCTGTTCTTAACAACTGGGTATACAGGGATGACAGCAGCAGACGGTGTAGCGGTGAGGCTAAGCGACAAGAGCTGGTGAAACATGAGATCCTGCAACCTCCCCAGTGTACAAACAAGACATGGCTGCAAGGCAAGAGTGTGTACTGCAAAAAAACTCTCTCCCTCTCTTAGCTCTTTCTTGTGTTTCAGAGCGTCTGGTCGATGCTTATCTCCTACTGTCAAGATAGCTTTCCCCGTGTAGCGAGAACAAAGGGAAGAGCACAGAGGTTGGCGGGAATGCAGTAGGAGCTGAAAGCTGAATGTGTGGGCCTCTGAATGTCCTGAAGACGTGGTTGTAAAAGAGTCACTGGTATTGATGAACTCACAGAGATTTATCACCCAGCTTTTACGATTTCAGTGTAACCTTAGTCTCGCATTGCCAGACCTTCCTCCACAGCGCTGCGGAGGAGGGTCTGGCTAGTCCAAACAGCATTCCGGGTTGGGAGAAAAACATGCTCTGGTTTATGGGCATTTCAAGATATTTTTTGGGGGCTTTTCCACCTTTAATGGATAGGACAGCTATGTGAGAAAGGGGTAAGACATGTAGGAAATTGTCACAGGTCGGATTCAAACCCTGGACCTCTGCATCCAGGCATAAACCTCCCATGTTTATGTGTGCCTTCTCTACCCACCGAGCCAACCCAGCCACTATTGCTATTTCTTTAAACCGATCACAATCGTCTTAGGCGGCAATAAGCTCTGGATGGAGCCACGGTGCCTCTGCAAAATAGCCTCAGGAAGGAACTTGTTTTGGTGGAACATGTGTATGTTCAAAAGTTGTTTTAGTCGTGCAACAGAAAAGATTGGACAGATAGTCTAGCTAGCGGTCTGGATTTACCCTGCAGAGATCTGAGGCTGAGACTAGTATAACATAAACAAGGCCACCAAGATGCCCAGGTAGACACACAAAGTTAGCAACTTGCTAGTGAGCAACACATTTGTACATTCGGACATAACTTTTTATGAGGTGAAAACACGTCTGTTGTTGCGCTGCCCCAAGTGGACAAAAGAAAAAAGATGACAGTATACAGATTCATAGTTAGTTTTAACTTGGGTTCTATCTTTTTTTTATATTTGGTTTTCACCATCATTTATATGATGTTATAACAATGTGTACTGTACTGACGAAAATACAGTACCTGCTGACGTCTGGGGAAACAATGCCGCTAAGGTAAGCATTGCTAATAATCGCTACACGCACAGAAAACATTCACGACTACGGCAAGTACCGTAGATAAGAGTTTAGAATCTACAACATCTTCTGTAAACTGGCATGGTTGTTTACTTGTTTCATAACGATGTTTCATCGTTGTAGCCGACGCTGGAAAGTGTATATATGTTGCCATGACAACACTGGAAATGAATACAAGCAATCTGTATGATTGCTAAGTAGTTATAGTTTTACGCATTATTATAAAACATTCTGTTTATTGAATTTGGGGTTCTTTATGAGTTAAACTGTTATATTTTGTCTTTTGGTATATTCAGGACAAACAAGTTTTATTTTGGTAAGCTACACTACCAGAAGTTTGAGTGGAGCGCAAACTGAGGAGAGAAATGGTGGCTGTGAATATGGTGAATATGGACATCAGTATGAAGTGTGGACCCCTTTATGACCAGGGTAGTTAAAAATCGTTCCAAGATCATGAAATAATACCATTACATGTGCAACATTGTCCTCTAGACTCCTTTATGTCTTTTTATAAACTCTTTGATGTTCAAGGATCTTAAAACTTTCATCCCAGTGTATTAAAAGTACTAATTTAGGTCATGTTTGTAATGATGAATATGTAAATGTTTGGTGTTTACTCTGATAATGCTTATGTGCTTTCATAGATGGTGGTAGGAAATCCACAGAGGACTGGGAGTAACCCCATTAGCACACTGCTGGATAACCATGCAGGGGCCCAGGGGAGGTCATTATGAAGGAACTGTTTGCTATCTTCATATCTGTAATCAACATATGCAATGCTGATTACTTCTTTCAGCATTTAACCTAGATCTATATTTGAACCTGTCTAGAACATGAAAAACCCTGGGAACCCGCAAACAAACAAAATCATTTATAATGGTGTACAACCATTACCCACATGCCATGGAAGCTGGAATTCAGTCAACAGGTTGAAAGCTGTAAAAAAGTAAAAGAAAAACAGCAATACCAAATGGAGGATTTTTCTGTTCTGTTTTTTATGAGATCCTGTTCCTGTGTAGGACTGTTTAGACGAGGTGTGTTTTCGGTTTGAATGGCAGGAAAAATGTGACAGGAACAAGTGTGGGATTGTGTGGTATCCCAGTGGTATCCCACATTGCCATGCGGGCTCTCTGTGACCAGCTGCGGAATTCAGTTTACACATGACGGCTCCATATTTACACAGGAAGACAGCATGAATAAAGATTCAATCACCGGGTTCCACCTCTGTTTTCATTTACCCGGCAAGCAGAACGATGGAATGAAAGGAAGAGAGAGAAGGAAATCATGTGAAAGAAATTTACAGCAAAGCCGAGGAGTGTTTGATATACACTTGGACTGTGAAGGTAGAGTGCAAAGCCAAGTGTGTGTGTGTGTGTGTGTGTGTGTGTGTGTGTGTGTGTGTGTGTGTGTGTGTGTGTGTGTGTGTGATAAAACAGGTACAAGTCTTTCATCTGAAGGAGAAGACGGGAGAAAAGGCTGATCTTCCAGTGCAATCATTCGGTTTTTCATGCAGAAGAACAACAAACAACAATTTCTCCCACTTCCTTTCAGCTACAGCATTGTCTTTATCCTTTGATAACATTATTATGTTGGGAGACAGTTACTTTGATTTGCATTCTTTACATAAAAAAACAAAAACAAAAAAACCCTGCATGAATTCCTTGGAGGGAACAGGTGGGGAACTGGTCTCCGTTTGTTGATTGCCTTGAGTCGATTCCCAGCCAGTGTTTAATTCAGCTATTGGGAGGCAATGGGCGAATGTTCAAACAAATGCCAGCTTCGCTTATCAGGGCACTGCCTCATCCTTCGATATGCCAATCTCTTGCCAAGTGATTCCCAGACTGGTGAGTTCATGGACGTTTGATTTCATGGGCTGCTAGCTGAACTTGCGTCAGTGTTCTCTGCCCTAGTTTGTTCAATCATTAAGAAGACCCAGACCCGTGTCCCAGCGGATGTTTCTCATTGCATATTTAATGCAGTGATGAGCACAGTCAGATTTGTAGATTCAGCTTTAAGTGCTGGTGGCTACCAGTAAGACTATGCTTTGTAAAGAGAGGATGAGGATTCTTGACAGGGTGTACATTCATTGTATTGATCATCCATGTGAAATTGTGTCTGTGTTTGCTAATACATTTCCTCAGACCTGCCAATAAATGTTGCACAAATATTGGGCCTCATTCACCAACCGTTCTTACGAAGAAATGTGTTCTTAAACCCTTCTTACGAACTTTTTACAAAGATTCTGGCATTTACTAATGTTTTCTTAACTTGGATTTGTTCTTAGCTAAGAACAAAATTTACGAACACTGAAAAGCACTCTTACGCACATTTGAGTGATGACAATTTGCTCCAAATGATTGCTAACTGCATTTTATTTAATTCTACAGTCGTTTACAATGATAGTATTGTACTGTAATGTATTTCTGATCATTTGTTGAAAAAAATATAGTATGCAAAAAAAACACTAACACTGCAATTTACATCAGCAATTAAACTGATTAAATCTTGCATTATTTGGTGATTGATCGCTATTTATAGGGCCAAAATACAGTGGTAGAATGTAACAAAGTACAAATTCGTCCTAACTGTACTTAAGTACATTTTTCACGTATCTGTACTTTCAACCCGGTCTCACGGCAGTTCGTGTAAATGTCCACGTTATTCTTAATCTATTGATACGTGTTCACGGAGACGTTTTTCTCGTTTTTTACGTGTAACTGTCACGTTATTTTTTACGTGTAAATGTCACATTATTTTTTCGGTGAAAGGACGCCGGGGGGCGGCCGGTGCTATCGCTCCATAAGCCGGAGTACGCCGGCGGGGCCTCGCTGGGGACCCGCCGGGAGGCGGACGAAAAGGACGCTCCATAAGCCGGGAGGCGCCCGCGAGACGGCCTGTGAGGCGGCCCGCTGGGGACGCCCCACAATAACGGGATGGCGGAGGTTGGGTTTAGGAAAAAACTTACGGGGAAAGGGCGCCTTTCGGCTTTTTATATTACTCCCTACAATTTCGTGGTGTGGCCACAAAATATACTTCCCATTGAAATACATTACTTCACATTTTCGTGTTGTCCACCACGTAAAAAACGACAAAAACGTCTCCGTGAACACGTATTAATAGATTCAAATAACGTCACATTTACACGAACTTCCATGAGACCGGGCTGGTACTTTACTTAAGTAAACTCAATAGTGCATCCTTTTCCTAGGAACCTTCTTAAGAACATATTTAAGAGAAAACTTAGGAAGATATTGGTGAATGAGGCCCATTGTTTTCATGGGCACCGTTCAGCCTACTTTAACAATAAGTTGGTTCAGTGCTGGGTTATGCTAGAAAAGTTGTGTTGTCTGACCATGTCGATGTCATGTGTGTGTTTGATCGGTGGAGTGAAAAGCTGGTCGTCATGAGAGTGGGGAGATGTAATATTGTTTAAATGTAGGGATAACGATGCACATTTAGATTTTTGTCTCTCCTGGAAGACATTCAGGCCCTATGGGCACTGGACAGCTGACAGTGCGTTTTATTTACCTCGGAACCTCGGAAGTCGGAGCAGGGAATGACGTCACACCCGAGTTGAATGAGTTACATTTACAAGTCAGATTTTTTCATTGCGGGGTCAGCTCTATCCAGGTTAGCCATTGTTAGCAATACTAGTTGATCACAAAGTTTTTAGTGCAAACACACAGCGTAACAATATGTCAACAGATACAGGACTGTGTGTATGACACAAATGAGACAGAAGTGATAATAACTATGTTACTACAGCTTTCGCTACTGTTGATGCACGGTGCAGCCACGTTGGATTTTGAGTTCTGGGTACTGCGAGGTTGGCCCAACATCCCAATTCGGGAATCAGATTTCAGGGGGGCGTGTTTCCGACGGAAATTCCGACCTCCGAGTACAAATAGAACGCACTATGAGACACGCTGCCGTCTATCATGCGTCTCCAGCTGACCCCCTAGTGTTCAGATTTCGTCACTGCCTACGTCACTTCCAAGAAGGTTCAAGGGCCTGGCGCGCAATTATTACGTCCACACTCCACGCCAGTTGCATTAGCGATTGTGTTACTACAGCAGAATCTGGCACCTTCCATAGGGCAAATAGGCCGTCGTAAAATGGGCACGTTATAGAGAGTTGGCGCCACGTCCTGCATTGATGATGTTACATCCGTGGAAGGCTTCAGGTGACATCCTGACACTATCCGCTCCCTCACACCAAAGCCTTGTCTTGTGCCAAACTGATCAACATATTTAGCTGTGCTGATGACAAGAGTGTCACTAGGTCCATCTCTCGTCACTGCAGCTTTTAAGTGAATCTCTATGGTTTGGAGTTTAGTTTTACACCTATGTTCCTGTTTGTGCTTTCAGCTACCACCCCGATTACTGCTGACTAATTGCTCTAACAGCTATATCAGAGCTAGATTTGAGCTTTTTTCAAGCTTCGGCTAATGCCAAAAAAAATAACTGCATATTAAAAGGTTTTCCACCAGCTAGAGAATGCTGTGTGTTTGTCAGTAAGTTAGCAGAACTGTCTTGGCCATGCTATTCTTCCATAAAAATTGGTTTCTACAAAAGGATATGCACATATTTGGCTCTATTTGGTCAGCAGATCAAGTATTGCAATTACATTAAATTGTATTTATATTATCAAATCATAACAAGACATCATAATTTACAAAGACCCAACAATTCCAATAATTCTGCCAAGAGCAAGCATGTATTGCAACAGTGGCGAGAAAAAACTTCCATTTAGGCAGAAACCTCGGACAGACCCAGGCTCTTGGTGGGCGGGCGTCTGCCGGTGCCGGTTGGGGGTATAATGAATAGTGGCAAATATAGTCACAATAAAGTTAATGCAACTATGGGAATAAGTCATTGCATGGCTTTGTTTTTGGTGTACATGACAAAAGCATAGGTCAGTTGAAGAGGTTATGATAACGTTTAGCAAAGAAAAGGTTGTCTGCACAGACTAATAAAGTCACCCTGAGCTCTAAGTCTGGCTGCTTTAGTTGTCCTCTCACACAGTTTCTTCTAATCTCAATGGCAACTAGAATGTGGAGCAGAATGAAAAATGTGCACCGTCACACCTTCTTTTGAATCGTATCCTCATGTGTCTGCGCTTGTTGCAGTGTGTAAATAACTGGTATGAAATACCAAGAAGAAGTTTGGCTCCCTATTGCTGTTTTGTAATGTAAAACAGCAAACAGTTGCAGAGGTTTCCTGCTGTTCACCTTGTAATGAGCCAACGCCATGACAAACATAAGGTACCAGCTGGTCAGCATCTATTTCCACACAAGTAATTCGCAAATAGAAAATGCTTTCGTGCTACACACACTGATTGGAACACACACACACACACACACACACACACACACACACACACACACACACGAAGAATGAAACAGCCTGAGGCTGTTTCGATACATCCAGACCAAGGACCAGTTTCGAAGCTGTGCAGGTCTGAGATGTTAATGTTTTCCAGGTGGAATCTGGGTGTAACAGAGAGTTACACTGCTCTCAAGTGCATTGCATGCTCTGGTTGATTCTGTACCGGATCCAAAGGACTCTGGTGCTTATGCTGGGCCCAGAGAATCAAGGGAAGCAGAAAAAAGTATGACGGGGGTGGGGGGAGATGAAGATTAGTAAGTTCAGTGGGAGTGTCATGATTGAAGACCGGAGAGGAGGCTTTTAAAGTGCACAATTTGTGTATTTATTAACAAAACGACACCACAACATACTCAAACCAAAATACAAAAAAAAAACGACAATAGCAACCTCTCTGCAAGCTGCCCATTCCTTCTCTCTCTCGTTCCTCTTCTCCTCAAACCCTTTTAACCCAGCCTCACCCAACTGGCACCTACCACCTGTACCGGTGGTTAGAGGGTGAGCCAAACTGAAGAAAACAAGACACTTGAATGTGGTAAATAGCATACCATGTAGACAAATGGGATTGCTGACATTCCTAGTTATATATATATATATATGTGCTTACACAACCACAAGCACACACATAATATCAATATGTATGTAATATAATATCACAATGTCAATTGTTGCAAAAACGGTTTTAACTATTGCTCTACACTTTAGGGTTGCCCAGCCCCTCCCTACAGAAAGGACCTAATGAGGCAAACAGGCATGCACTCTCCACCAATTAAGCTAGTGAGCAGCTGATCTACCCCCCCACATCACAGGAAGAACCATAGCAAAGCATTATGAACCCATAAAACCTACTGAACAGGGCCTAATGAAAAGGGAGAAAGGAAGCCTTTTCACACGGAGTTACAGACATCCTAGTTGTATAATATTAGTCCAAAATGTTTGTTTTTTTATGTTGAGTTTCCCCATATCTCTCATACTTTAAAACTAGTTTGATACAGGTGAAGAACTAGCTTTCCTGTGCTGTAAGGATAAGAACATCATTCATGTTCCATGAGTTTCTCTACAGGTGCACGGCAGAAGTTGCACATTGACAAAAGAGACAATTGCTGACTGTTTATTGAGGGATTCAAACAGAGCTCTGGGCCATCACAGTCTTCCATCAGAATGCTGATGCAGTCAAAATGCAAGCCTGGAAAACACAAACTTGGTGAAGAAGGGGAGGCTTGCCTTGTCAGGAATTTACATTGATACACCAAAGAAGAGGGCAGTCCCGCCTCTTCCTCTTTCTCTCCTTCTCTCCCTTTCTCTGTCTGTCTTCAATTGTTCTGCTCCATGGCTTCATCAGCAGTTTCCCTCCATTTGAAAGAAGCGTGGGATTATGCAAGAGAGGCAGCATCAAATGATAGGTAACTCACCCTCCCCTCAATACCACCCCCTCTCTCTTGTCTCTAAGTCTCCCGGCTGCTGAGCATGTAAATCTGCGTATAGCCTGTAAAAACACAACTCAACAGTCAAGTCACTCACTGACAGGCAGCACTGTCAGCACCCATACACAAGATGGGTGTTGAAGTCAAGGTCAGTTGTATGTGTGTGTGTGTGTGTGTGTGAGAGAAATATTGTACGTGGGTGAGCCGATACATAATGGGATGTCTCTAAGCCGCAGAAGAGCCTTCAGGATACAATTGTCAGTTTCACTGTAAAGCAGCAACATTGTGTGCTGAGGTTTCCGTGTATGAACTCTGGGAAGAAGTCAGCAGAGTGTTTGGTTATGAAGCCCTGCAATGCTTTTCAGTGTGTGACAGTGGCAGTGTTTTTTTTGTTTTGTTTTATTCTTCTTTTTTACAACCCACTTCTGTTTTTGTCGTTGGAAAAATAGAAAGAATTCAGCATAATTTCCTGAGAATCTTCACCCACTGACAATGAACTACATTTGTACTGACGCCTTGTGTTAATGCTTCGTTGGCTTTCTGCGCTCTCCTCACTAACTCCTTCTAGAACAAGATTAGAAAATGTCCAAAAAATATGAAGAGGGGCAAATTGCACACAATATCCATTTTGTGCAAAGACGAAACTAATAAAAAGCAGCTTGACAACTTGATTACAAATGCATTTTATGAAGAATAGCCTATTTATTTTGTACTAGAGTGAATTCTTGCAATAAAGCAGCATGCCTGCACTCCTGAGACATAACATTTCTGTAAATGATTGCTAACACAGGATTTACTCTCACAACATTATCTGCAGGAGTCCATCTAAAACGAAAGCTTTGATACTCTGTTTATTGACCTATGACAGAACTTGTGTGGACCAAGTAAAGTTGTTTTTGTTGACGGTATGGGCCTTATGTGCAGTGCCCCAGAAACTCATCTGATTCTGTCAAGCTAAAGCACATTGATTATTGGGTGTCAGTGAGTGAACTGTCTCTGAACCTGTGTCTCATCTGAGGCGTTGAGTCGTCCTTTGAGTCATCATGCTGTTTCTATTTTCTACAGGAACTCACACTGTCCTTTTAGTTGATGAAATCTCTACATCTCTGGCCTTTCAAGGATTCGGTTCAATATCTTTTCCAGACTGCAGAAGTTTCTGATCCTGGGATTAAAGATGGATGAATTTCTGTGCCTTGCAGCCCATAGATCCAACAAAACCAGTATTTTATTTTAATTTTTTTAAATTAAAGGGTAACTACGTTCTTTTTCAACCTGGACCCTATTTTCCTATGTTTTTGTGTGTAAGTGACTGATAAGAACAACAACTGTTAAACCGGAAACAGCTCTGAGGTTGCTAGCGCTAAACCCACCACACTGCATTTAAAAAAACTATTATTTTAGCGTGTATAGAGCCAACATATTTTCTCATGTAAATCGGTAAACTATGTGTTTATTTCAACCAAAACTAGAGCTGTGATGGTTGGAAAAGTGGAAAGACGACCCAAAACGTCTTCATTGTTTTGTTTCTGTCAACTTTGAATTAAGTGTATTTTACGATGGTAAAATTGCTGTTTATTTACATGGAGCCTGGCGGCTTTAGCAAATGAAATTTCGCAGCTGTTTTTGTGTTTAAAAAAGGATCTTACTCTTTCACAGAAAAGTCAACCTCCTTACAAATCCTTTCCATAATGTTGTCAGACACTTAGAATATTAATCTGAGCCTGTCAATGGGTAAAACGAGCACTTTTGTGAAGGTAAATACAAGCTGCACAATTGCCCTATTATATACTGGACCAATGTCACAGATTGTTGTTCCCATCAGTCACTTATAGGGTCCAGGTTGGAAAAATGGTAGTTACCCTTTAATGTTTCATGGTTGATTAAATTATTAATTTGAAAAACAGGAAGTTCCTTTACCATTGCTCTTATTCTAATATTGGGGATAAGCCTGTCTAGATTTCCCATTACACAATTAGTATCTCTTCCCTTGGCTGTATTTCCTGGCGCCTGTGTGTTCTAATTAGTGATTGCAACCATTGAACCTATTAGTGATACAATGCAGGACCTCTTGTTTCATTGACAGGCCTGTTGATTACCCCCCTGGCATGCCAATAATCCATTAAACACATTGTTTACTTTGCCCATGCAAATAGATCCACCCTTACATCACATGCGAGCCGTGATATATTTTGCCCCATTTAATAATGCTATTAAACTTTACAGTTCAATGAAAAAACTGTACTCACGGCCATTAGGGCCAATGCGGGAAACCAAGTGTGCTGTAATTTGCACCACATTATTGCCTCTGCTGCATTTTACTGTTCATATAATGACCTAATGTGGTTGACAGCTTACCACTGTGGGTTTAGATACGTTAGGTATCATTCAACAATAAAGGATTTATATTTACAGGTTAAATAAGCATTGGTATATATATATATATATATATATATATATATATATATATATATATATATATATATATGGGTGCACAATATTTTCCTTTGCGAACAAGTTACGTTTTTATAACTTATTTTGGCGCTTGCCATGAAATATGAAAAACTATCCTGCCACAACATGCTGAAAGAAAGATACACAATGAGCAGTGCTTCATAAACATCCTTTAGTTTATTCACGCACAGAGCCGAGTGATAACATCCTCATCCCATGCGTGAGTGTCATCCTGCATTACACCTCAGTGGCTGCACAGCAAACCACACAGGCTCAAGTCATGCCTTGCAGCTCACCAACCAATCTGCCCAGCAACATCTTATCCAAGGCATGACAGATAAACAGGGGTCGGGGGTAGAGTGCTGGTGAATGTGTGGGGGGTCTTCAAGGCATGGACATCAGGGAAATGGGTCAAGGGGTGTGTGGGTCTCTAGGGCATGGCACTATCTGGAGAACGGGGGTGAAAATGTATCCTGGCTATATGATTGCGATGAAGCTGCCGATCTAATCTTACATGTGCAGGATCCTCTGAAATGATGCTGGACATTTCTGGAGTAGGTACATCATGATTGTAAGGCTCAGTATGTACAGTGAAATTCATTCGTGAAATAGGTGGTGCTAAATGCTTGGTGGCGTAGTGACGACTTGTGTGTCACAAGACACATCAAATTAGATAACATCACCCATTTTGGACCCGAGTGCTTCCTTCTACTGTGTTGAAGATCAGCACTGTCAAGGCAACGTCAATGGTGGGAATTTGTGTGTCAAGATTCACCAAATTTGAGCTTTACTCACTAACCATGTAAATTACTTCACCTCCAAAACTAAATCCACTAATCTTGGCCATACCATAAACACTTATCTAATTTGGCCCAAGATTTAAATGCTCATGTGACTGAGTCATGAGGCACAACATATGCATTAAGAATTATACATTTATTCCTAGCCATCTTTGGCAGAATCATTGGATGTAGGGAAGATATTAGACTCTTGACAATGGAAGCCAAGGCAGGGTGGGGGATGTAAAAATGGGGGGAGGAGCTGTCAGAGTGTGAAAAGGGGTAGGGTATATGGGGGCAAGCCATTGGTTCAGCGACGATAAGGAAAGCCAATACCATAGGAGAGAGACAGAGAGTACAAGATAGATAAGGACCTGTGATGACTTATTCCATAAAGGACAGACTGTGAGGAGGGAGAATCCATGAACACACACATAGATTGATTTGGGTGAGTGGTTCAAAGAGAGAGAGGATTGGGGTGTTGGGGTGTTGGGCTGATGGACGCTCATGGTGGATGTCCATGCATTATTGTTCTGGCAGAGCAATCTTCTCCAATCTTGGCAGTGTGTAATGGAGACACAAGAGATACCAGGTGCTGTTACCTGCTCCATTCGGAAAGGCAGGGCCACATGCCAGACTGAATTGGATGAACATTTTATTGTTTGGCCTGCACTGGCCTGGGGTACCATCATAGGGCCCCACTGTTTGAAAAAAAACCCAAGGAAAAAAGAAAAAAATTAATAAAGAGAGAGGGTATAGAAAATAAATAAGAGGAAAGACATGAAAACCACTGATCATCATTTCAATAGGTAATAATAATATGGCTAAAAAGAAGTTGGAGGGGGCAGGACACATAATGTTCAATGATCAAACAGGTTTTAATCAAACCTCAAGGTTAGTCAAACTTGTAGAGTAAATGTATTACCCTGTTTTTTTTGCAAGACCTAACTCCACAGCACTTGGTCAGCGCTTTAGCATGCTTTGGCTGCACAAGTTAGCATCTGGTATAGGGGACAAAACGCTCCGGGTTGTTTGTATTTCTTTAAACCAATCACAATTGTCTTTGGTGGCGCTAAGCCCCGGATACAGCGGCGGTGCCCTTGCAAAATAGATAGTGGACATAGCGGAGGTGGAGGAGAATGCCTGACATCCAGCTTTATATCCGCACTGTACATCCAGGAAGCCAGACTAGCCTGTTTTAAACATCCATCACTGTTTAGACCAACTTGCGGCGCTGTTTAACTTTAACATAGGCGTAGTTATTTTCTTACACAGTGCAATCAGAGACTGTTCCCAACATTTCAAGTCAACATACTTTTTATACTTTTTTATTTTGGTGAGTGCAATGATAGAAATGACGGCTGCCGAAACTATAAAGATAAGACAAGTTGTAATAACCTTGAATTGGCCCTTAATTAAAATATTTTGTCCCCAGTAACTTTAATGTCTCAATCAAACATGGAGGTGCCTCTGAAGTTGGTTAATAACACAGTGATTATGCACACCTCACATCACAGCTTAATTGTGAGCAAGTCTCGACCAACCCATAACACACACACACACACACACACACACATCCACACAGAAACGCAAAGAGTGAGACTAATAAAAGGCAGAGAGTGGGGTGTGTGTGTGTGTTTGTGTGTGTGTGTGTGTGTGTGTGTGTGTGTGTGTGTGTCGGTTATATGACACACAGGGACTGGAGATCATCAGATTAATAACCTCCTCTTTTATTAAGAAAACAGTATTATTGTATTTGGTCATCCGAGCATGACAAAACAAGCCAATACACTGACTGCAGCAGAGCTGATTATAGACCATTATGTTTGTTTGGAGGACTTTGGTCAGACCCAAAAGGATTAGAGCTGATTTAGAGACTGAAAAGGGGGATTTGGAGGTGTGTGTGTGTGTGTGTGTGTGTGTGTGTGTGTGTGTGTGTGTGTGTGTGTGTGTGTGTGTGTGTGTGTGTGTGTGTGTGTGTGTGTGCATGTGTACAGAAACTGTTGCTGTGAAAGTGTGAAGCAAACACTTTGACTTTTTTCGAACAAGACCCAGAACAGGGAGTGAGGTGCCTCGTTGCCTGGTGACTCCGTTGCTAGCCGCATTGGCGATACAATAGGATAATGAAATCTCTTGGTGTTCCAACTCTCCAGGCTACAGCACAAACAGAAGACAGAGGCAAAAAATAACACTTTAGTTCATTGTAGCTTGTTGGATTACGGCTCACTTAATAACGCCTTTTCTTTGTGAGGGAATAATAGCATAGGACATTATACATGAAGAAAGAGGGAATTGTTCCCACCGGCACCTCTGCAATTACCATAAAAGTGTTTTAAGATGTCGTCAGTTTTTTGATTGATCGCTTCAAAACCCAAACACAGACAAAGACATGCGAGTGTGTTACAAAAAAGCTGTATTGTCGTCATAGCTCGCAGCATATGATAAGCCTCTGAAGGCCTCCTCCTCCGCGTTCTCGCCTGTCATTAGTGAAGAGGCCTTCTCCCACAGGCAGGTCACCTGCAGGAAGGTGTGAGGAGAATCTATTACAATCACTGTCATGTTCCTATACAGGTACAATCATAGGATCTGACCCCCCCATTTGTTCTCCTCCATCTTTATTCCTCTCACCTTTTCTCTCTTAACTCTCCTCGCCTCTGCTCACCTTTATATTTTTGTCTCTTTTTCTCCTTTTCAAAGAAAAAAGAACTCTTTTGCTCCCTTGCTTCCTACTCTTCTCCTCACTCCCTCTCATCTCTATTCCTCTGATTTCGTTCACCTTTCCTGTGCTTGTGTAAGGTGTCTGAGAAAATCGTGAAATCCAAAGAATCAAATTATCTCTTTGGTAGTGCTGTCAAACGATTCAAATATTTAACTCGCAATTAATCGCACATTTTTATCTATTCTAAATGTCCCTTGATTTCTTTTTGTCCCATTATTTTTTCTCATTTTAATGCTCTTATCAACATGGAAAAGTGGACTGGCTTGCTTTGTATTGCTTTACACTGTTGCATCAGCTGTGTGCTTGGCCATCATCAAGTGGTATTTCAGACTGGACGTGCTGCGATGATAGCTCGGTTCACAACGACAAAACACACAGATCACGTTGGTCTTGTCAATGGAACCATTTGGCAACTTTTTAAAAGTAAACTTTCCATTCAGAATCTTATTGGCATCCATTTCGGCGTCTCGCGCTCGCCATCCACTCAAAACGTAACGTTAGCCTACTACTCTTTGGCTGGCTCGCATGCCAACGTTACTAGTTGTTGCAACAGCATGTGAAAAAAACTACAAAGTTTGCTAGGCCAAAAAGAACGTTAATCTCGCGATAAAAAAATTGACGCCGTTAAAATGGGTTTGCATTAACGTCGTTAATAACGCGTTTAACTGACGGCACTGCTTTTTAGACATGGGAGTCAATCCCTCACTGTTTGGGCACCAGGAAAGCCCAATACTCCCACCTGCCATCGCCATTACTGTGAGCCAACAACAACAAGAGAAAATACATGATTACCTAAACTTTATGGCGTTTTTCCATTACATGGTACCTGCTCGACTCGCCTCGACTCTACTCGCCTTTTTTGGTTTTCCATTATGAAAGAAAATTTTAGGATCACCTCCGTCGAGGTTCCAAGCGAGCTGAGGCGATACCAAAAGGTGACGTGAAAACCTGCAGACTTCTGATTGGTTGGAGAGAATCGTAACTAATCACTGCGTCATCATTGCTAGCGACAGACGGGGGTGTAGTGAACAAACCCGCCGTTTTTAAATAGTTTAGCCAGCGGTGTTTGTTTTTTGCTGCCTCCAGCTTCTTCTGAAACAAAATGTGTCTTCTGGCTGTGGCAACAACAACACACCTTCAACGTTCTGTGTGTGTGTCGCGGTACTAAATCTGCAATGGATAAAGGAGGACAGGGCACCGCAGTCGAGTTGAGCCGAGTTGAGCAGGTACCATGTAATGGAAAAAACGCCATTAGTCTCGCATTGCCAGACCTTCCACCACAGCACTGCGGAAGAGGGTCTGGCTAGTCCACACAGCATTCCGGGATGGGAGAAAAAAACGTGCTCTGGTTTATTGGCATTTCTTGGGTGGCGCTAAGTGCCGGACGAAGCAACAGTGCCTCTGCAAAATAGCCTTCGGAAGGAACTTGTTTTGGTGGAACACGTGTACGTTCAAAAGTTGTTTTAGTCGTGAAACAGAAAACTCAGATTGGACATGTAGTCTAGCTAGCTGTCTGGATTTACCCTGCAGAGATCTGAGGAGCAGTCCGGCCGAAATGAGGGACATTCGGTGGAATTTGTGGCATCAGCTGAACAATTCCGGAGGTGAAACGTTGTTGATATAGACTACCTAAACCTATGTCTGCAGGCTCTACAACCACAGGGAGAGAAGATAGAGAGAGAAACAAAGATGGATAGCTGGTGTTTGAGAGGATTGAGGGGGGCAAATGTGTGTGTGTGTGTGTGTGTGTGTTTGTAGTTTTGTGAGTGTGCATGTGTTTCTAATTAACTGATGTGTTCATTATCTCCGTCAAGAGATTAGAAATTCAGTCAATCAGGGCGGCAGACTGAATCGCGTTTCTTACTCTTGTGATTACACTTTCTGTTAAAAGAAATAAAATGTCAAGGCTACCTCGTTAACTTCTCCAACACCACCTTGGTGCCTTTCTCCCTCTCTTTTTTTCCGTTGAAAGCAGCATTGTTTCCTTCCCACACGTCGTTCATAACCTTGAGGAACCAGGGAGAAATATGAGACTCCTACCATTCCAATTCAAAAGAGGGATGCTTCAATAGCATGGGCAGGGAAGAAAAGAAAGAGATGTGGCCCTCATGTATCCATGGTTACCTTGGCTTTATTGCTGTTTGTCTTAGGCAGCAGATGCAATAAAAGTGCTGGGAGAGAAATGACTGGGCAAGGGGTGTAATTGCAGAAGAAGGCCCCACACACAGGTGTTGGGGGGGGGTATCAGGTGGCGGGTATTGACCCGAAACCCTCTCTGCTCTCAAACCCTTTCAACCCTTTCTACCTGGTTTACAAGAGTCTCATTAGCCATGATTGGACGGCCCCTGAATGTGCACGTATATCATATTTGAGTTTTCCAATTAAAGTCGGGACTCTCAGGTATGCTATTAAAAAAAAGGCCAAATGTAAAATGAAGTGTCTCTTTCAGCAGGCTTGATCAGGCCTGGCCTCATTCAAGGAATAATGAAATATGGAGGTGGTAATTCATGCGTGCATAAAGACGGAGAGGGGAAATATGGAAAAAGGGGGAAAAAATAAGTGTTGAGATGCAACCATTTTGCAACCGCTTTGGAAATCCCTGGTGTTGTCAGATGTCTTGCATTGTAAGTTATTTATCACACGCTCCCCTTTGTCGGCAGTGGACACGGAAAGGACGTATCATTCCCACCTTCTGTCACCGTCTCTATTTTTCCTTGTCGTCTCTTTTCATAATCGGACCTACACCAAGGACCCGAGTGTTAAATGAAATAAAGACAGGAATTCATTCACACCTCTGTGGTCCTGGCGGGCAGCTGGGAGGGAAAGAGAGGTGATTATGTCCCATGGTGTGGCCGGCGCACATAGATGGCCCACTGGGGCTCTGGATAGAAGCTGATACACACAAACTATCACACACACACACTTGGTGTGGGTATGGGAGGACTGAACACTCAGGTGTTGTTTACCACTGAAATTACACTGTCTATAAGGGATATTTGCAGAAAATAGAGCTGATAGGAAGGGTTGGGAGGGTTGCTGGAGGGAAAGATCAAACAGGTCCAGCAACCCCAATACTTTTACTTTCCACAAGGTTATAACAGTGCGTTCCATTTGTAATTGGAAGTCATTTGAGGTCATAGTCGGAAACTAGCCCCCTGACCTCGGATTTCCGAGCTCGGAACTCGGACAACCACCGAGTACCCCGAGCTAAAAATCCAACATGGCTGCTCCGTGCGTCAACAGTAGTACAGAAACCTGTAGTAACATACAGTTGTTAGCACTAAATCAGTCGTACACAGAGTCCTGTCTATCTTCTATCTGTGGAAATGCTGTTGCGCTTTTTGTATGCACAAAAAACTGCGTTTTTGTAAACTGGTACTGCTAACAGTGGCTAACCTAGCTAGAGCTAATGAAAACAACGAAAATCCGACTTGTAAATGGAACGCCTTCAACTCGGGTGTGACGTCATTCCCTGCTTCGGCTTCTGAGTTCCGAGGTAAATGGAACGCACTATAAAACATGGAAATCCACCAGATCCCCACCTCCCGCCTACATACACATCCACATATTTCAATCAGGAGACTTAAAGCTATAGTGCGTAATTTCTGTCTTCCCCATGAGGAATTCTAAGTAATGACAACAAAACTGTTGACGCGTCCACATGATACAAGCCTTATGTGATCATGCACCGCCCCCACCCCTCCTCCACACAGTTGCTAATAGCCAAGGAGGACACGGAGGATTAAAAAAACATGATGGACTCTTCAGAAGAGCTCATTATCTTCACTTGAGTTTCTGCGTGCGAAAGTCGCTGGACGACACAATCTTCTGAACACGGCCATACTGAGAAATACAGAGAGTGTGTGGAGCCCATTAATTAATTAGCTTTTTAGAAACTCTGGCAATGGCTTGAATATAACGGACGGTCATTAATATAAAAAAGTTATGCACTAAAGCTTTAACCGTCCTTTTGGACAAATGACCCTTTGGTCATGAGTGTCAAAATGAGTGCTGTCAATAGGAAGAATAAAAACGACCAAAATCGGTGCTAGCAAACTGGAGTTGCTGCAGCTAATGGCCAGAGCTCCCTGTTAGCTAAAATGCCAGTTGTGGGGGCATGTTCTAAAGAGTGCCTGTGTGCCTCTTAACAGACACAAAATGCAATTAAAATGTCTGTGCAACATGAAAGGGCCCTTACATGACAACAAGATGCATTTTCAACTCAGACATTGTGAAGAAACCGACAGCTAATGACAATGCAGCTGATTGGGTTGGGAGAGAGAGAGAGAGAGAGAGAGAGACAGAGAGAGAGAGAGAGAGAGAGATAAGTGTGAAGCATTCAAATCTTCCTGAATGAACTTACGCTGAGTTTCATATATGTTCCTAGCTCAGAATATATGTGAGGTTAAATGCGTGATGTGTCCCATGATGTGCCGGTTTTGAGCTGTACACTCCTACAGTTTGTGAAGTCTTCACTCCAGCTGCTGCATGTCGTTGACATTTCCAGCATTCTGAAATGACAGATGAGTAGGGTTAGCCTACACAGCAGGGAATATGAAGAAAAACAGTAGACAGTGAAAAGTCACCACTAACTGAAAGATAGGCAGGCTCACACAATTAACACATTGGCACATAAAAGCCTCTACTGTCATAACCGGCTGGTAGCTAGTTATTGTTCTGATGATGGCTCATCAGAGAGAGTGTTGCCTTCGGGGAAGAACACCCATGGGAGCCTCAAGAGAAAGCAGGATGATGACACACACGGGTCTCATCATTCAGGCATATCCCCCTGGGGCCCATAACTTCCTGATGTCACACCAACAATGTTTCGACTGAAAAGCCATCTAATCCACATTGTAAGGATAGTTGTGTTACTGTAATTTTTTTAAGTAAAAGTTTAAGGGCTTTAATTCAAGTTTTACTGTTAAAACAATTGACAGAGCGCATTCACTCATTGGCAATTAATGATAATGATGATGATTCATGATAATGAATTAATAATAGATACTCAGAAATGTACTTTATAGTGAGAATTATGGAGATTTCTAAGAGTCCTCATTTTGTGTCATCACCGACTGGTACAGTGTCACATAACTGTCATTTTTGCATCTATATAAATGGGAAGTATAATGGATTGGATTGTTAACAAAAAGATGGCATTCCATTAACACTACTTTTAACCTATTGTGACGATTTAAAAAAAAAACTGATTTGAAACAGTGCACTGATTAATTGTGGACACAAATTGACAGAAAGTGTATAGTGTACTATAGTAAAAGGGAGTGATTTCAACATGACACCTCATTTGCCACTGAAATGGAGAAGAAGCCTGCAAATCATAACAGTGGCAAATTCAGAATTGTGTGGCAATAATACTGCACCATAGTTTCTAAATTCATGTAAAATTGACACAGACGCTCCAAAGTGAACTTATTTCAATTGCTGAACCTTTTATCAGATTTGTACAAACCTTCAGCTCGCTGTTAGCAGCGCATGCTACAGAATTTCAGGCTTGTTGCTGAGTGTTTCTTGCCGAAGTAGAACTTGTGATTTCTGGTTGACTTTGTTTACCTTTAAGAATTCATCTAAGAACCAGACCTTTTCTAATGCCATTAGAATTGCTAATTTTCGTGCTGATAATTCACCTGGCGAGTTTCTTTTCTATCCAAGCCAGTGTTACTCATTGTGTGGCTCGCGAGCCTCCTGCAGCTCGCCAAGCTTTCATTTGGGGCTCGCATGGCAGTAAATAATACGGTGATATTATGATGCAGTCAATACAGACATAAAAACATCAAAAACAAGCAGGGCTATAACATAAGTCGATACAAAACTCAAAGTGTCTGCTCAATTACAAATCATTTATATTTAAAAAATACCCAAAACAGTGGCATTACAAGATGGAAATATAGACCCATAAAATATATTTAAACTTGCTCTGCCCTTACATCCATGACACTGACTCGGGCGGTCTTTACAGCTCTTATCGCTGAATGTGCTCTTGGATGGTTAGATACATAATTGGCTAATGTAGAAAAAAATAAGGTCATTAAGAAATATATTATGCATCCCCCTTGGCTATCATAAGCATGCTTGTGAATTTGGAATATATTTGGGCATTTACAAAAAAATATATAATGTTATCGCTAAATTGGCGCAATCTCATGATTGGTTTAAAGAAATATAAACCAGACAATAAACCAGAGCACGTTTTTCCTCCATCCCGGAATGCTGTGTGGACTAGTCAGACCCTCCTCCGCAGGAAGGTCTGGCAAAGCGAGACTACTTTGCGGTAAAAGTGGCTCCCCAATTGACTTTGTCCTATCAGTGTGGCTCTTGTGTATAAAAAAGAAAAAGTGTGGAGACCACTGATCTAAGCCTTGGCAGTGCTCCTGCTAGTCACCTACCGTGCAGAAAATTAACAGGACTTCTACTTTGAGTTGCATTCGACAATGCAACACTTTTCTAGGCTGGAGTCTGTCATCTCTCGGTCTGAAGGAGTGTTCAACAAATTGGAGTGGAAAAGTGTTGGTGGGTCCAATTATTGAGCAGAGTCTGAGCAGGTGCCATTACCAGCCACTGCATTGATCGCTTCAGTTCTCTTGCAGATATCAAATATCGGCATGGCGGGCATACAAATAAGATGATGAAATGTGTCGGCGCATCAAAATGTGCGAATCTCAACAGTCGCACCAAAATCGGGTCAATCCCAATAAGCTTTTGTCATTGATTGACCCGGGGGGAAAATGGAGATTTTGCTTTTCAAATTAAATTGAGGAGGGAGAGTGAAAGACACGAGATGCTTTAAAAACCTCATTTGATTCATTAAAAAAAAGTCTCTGTCACCAGAGATGAGTGGCAATAGGATTCATCTGTGCTCTCAGTGTATGTGTGTCTGAGACACAGCTGAGTGATTCTCTTCATCTCTCGAAGGGGTAATTAGCTCTGGCGTGGCCTGCCGCTGCTCTTCAGGCTTCTTCATTCCCGGGACTTTGGCTGGCTGTGTCATCAGCGCCGTGGAGCTCCGTCTGTGGGGAGAACAACAGGCACTGGACCTCTTCCTGTGGAGCCTGCGGGCGGGGTCACTCTCAAATAATGCGTCAGTCGAACAACACTCTTTATATTTCATACTCTGCCTGTGATGTTTTCAAATGCCCTCGTTATATACAGTATATTCCAATTCCATTCCCTTTCTTTTCTCGTTCTTCTTCCTTTCTTCTGTCTTTCCTTTCCTATGATTTCTTCTCTTTCTCTTTTCCTGACCCTTGCTTAGGTTTTTCTTCCTCTCCTTTTTCTCTGCCATCTTCCCTTTCTGTTTTCTTCCTTTTCTTTCTCCATGGCTTACTCTCATTTTCTCTCTCCTCCTTCCCTGTCTGCCTTACCCAGATTTTCCACTGGGCACGTCCGCGCTGCGTTCCGGCTGCGTTCTGGTTTTGTTCCGTCCTCCGTCCTCCGCCATGTGCCATACCACACCGGGAGCGTCTCAGAAGCGGAGCGTGTTGCTGCCAGACTCGCAGATTATATTGTCTCTACAAGTACTTTACAGAACATTCGCGTGTTCATTAAGCTACTATCTACCTTCCAATCCAAGCACTCCTGCAATTAAAGGTCCCATGGCATGGACATTTCACTTTTTAATTTTCACTTTTTAACATTAATATGCGTTCCCCCAGCCTGCCTATGGTCCCCCCCCACGTCTGTAACCTGGATCTCAACACCAGCTAACCAGCTTACCTGCCTTGATCTGTGTCCGCCCTTGAGTCCAACTACAAAACGTAACACCGTAATTTCCTTGTCCTTTTCTTTCTTTCTGTTCCTGTCCTTTCCGTTCTTATCCTTTCCTTCCTTGTCCTTGCTTTTTATTCTGTCTTGACCGTTCAATTCCTTTCATATTCTCTTTTTTTTCCCTCTCATTTTGTCTTATTTTCTATCTTTTTTATCTTCTGTGCCTTTCTCTCCTTTGCTTTCTTTACTTTCCTCTCCATTTCTTTTCTCTTTTGTCTTTCCCTTTTCTTTTTAGTCCTCTTTCTTTTCTTCCCCGTACTGTCCTTTTTCCTTTGCATTCAGCCATTGTGTGAGGAAATCACACCATCTCTCCTGCTCCAGCTTTCTTACCTTGAATTGTATTTTTCTGTATATATAACCGTTTTTTTGTCTTTCTCTCCATCTTGTTCTTTTTTTATATCTCTCCTTATTCATGACTCCTGTCATTGATTTTCCACAACAAGGAGCATGAGGCATATCAATATTTCTAGCTGAAGAGTGAAACCAATCAACAACGCTCCTCCATGAGTGGTTAAAAATGAGAGCCCACTGGTTTTGTTATTAAAAAGCCAGTAGCAAGTGCTCACCCACCCGTCTCCTCATGTTCTGCTTGAGCCGGTGTTCACTAATGGCTGGCCTGTGACCGACCTCAATATATGCGATCGATACTCTGCCTTCTGTGCTTCAAAAGATAATCTACAAGTAAAGAAAGTGCTGCAGCCATCAACGTGCCATCCAAACAGAATGTGTGTTTTGCATCAGGTATGATTGCAGGCACTTGTTTCTCTGTATATTAAGCTTGATATAAACATGCAAAATATTTGGGTGGCTGCCATAATATTTTTTTCGTATAGTAGATCCACTCACTGAAAAATGTATGCGACCACAAAGATTCTGTCTTAAATATTTTTTAAATACTTCTGGAACCTGATTGCTGGCCTTACAGCGAAGACGCCCTCCCTGTCCATCCTCCACGCCTCTAGTTATTTACAAAATTGGTTGAAGTTTTTGTTGACACAGTGGTTTATGTGATGTTGGTATTTTCTTCTACTTCTGGCTGCATGGTGCCAGCATGTTCCTCTGCTTCAGGCTTCTTATGTGCTTTCATGTCATCAGAAGTTCCCACCAATCACCAGCCACAGTATGGAGGCTCACGGAGGACAACATTTGCAGTATTTTGACACTAAAATAAAATAAATGAACTCAAAAAAGTTGACAAGGTATTGATGAAGATGACTTTCATATTTTTTATGTTGAACCTGAGCTGCATTTTATGAACCATTCAAGGCATTTTAGCTTTTTCTCTTCTGGTTACAGTATCTATCAATTGTTTGTAATCAGCAAATATCACTCCTTGTTTTCTATGATTATGGAGTAGTCTTGCATTGCCAGACCTTCCTCCACAGCGCTGTGGAGGAGGGTCTGGCGAGAGAAACATGCTCTGGTTTATTGGCATTTATCATCACAATAGTCATGGGCATTGCTAAGCAGGGAGTCCTGGTGCCTCTGCAAAATAGCCTCGGGAAGGAACTTGTTTTGGTGGAACATGTGTACGTTCAAAAGTTGTTTTAGTCGTGCAACAGAAAACTCAGATTGGACAGATAGTCTAGCTAGCTGTCTGGATTTACCCTGCAGAGATCTGAGGAGTAGTTAACCATAGTCCTCATAATTCCACCAGAGTTTCAAATCCCAACACAAAGAATGCGGAAGGTAACGGACATCAGGCTGAAAAGAAGGACATCCGGTGGAATTTCCAGCAGCAACGGTTATGGAGTGGTTTCATGCAGATGCCATTTTGTATTTTCTACCTGCTAATGGCTCGAGCCCAACTGGCAGCTGTAATTATTTTTTAACGTTGAAGATCTGACATCTTGCAGGTCAGCTGCCGTGCAGCCTGGACAGCAGATGCCTGGAAATTTTGGATGTGTGACAGTAATTACAGCACGCACACCCAATCTCTGACAGTGGTGGTAGTTGTGTGCATGCATGTTTTGATGAAAAATAGTCTGGATACCTGCTGTATACAGTACATCACAGAAAATAGAATCAGGAGGAGGTCATTTAAGAAAAGGTAGGTCCCTGAAATGTTCTCTTGATGTGATGTACTTTATTTTGTCCTGTTGGGACAGGACATCCCATACATCTAAACTAATACGGTATAAATCATGGAGAGGAGGGCTGTTGGATGTTTATCTGTGTTTTTTGCCCCCAACGGTGCCTTCCAGGGTTAAGGTTAAGGTTAGGGTTAGGTGCCTTGAAGGCAACAGTTGCAGTGCTGCCTGGAAGGAGCAGTTGGGGGCAAAAAACACCATCGAGCCTGTTAGGTTAAGTAGAAGAGAAAGAAAATTGGGATTGTTGAAAAGTTTGGGATGGTTTTATTGCTTGGATTTTTAGCTATGCTAGTGATGGCAATGTCCATCTGTCTTTCTGTCGGATGGTCCACCACTTTGGGCCAGAAATATTTCAACAACTGCTGGGTGGATTGCCTTGAAATTTCAGGTTACATGCTGCCAGTCCGACATGCCGATATTCAGACATGCCGCTATTCTCTAACCCTAACCTCTAACCCTAACCCTAATTGAAACACAAATTGTCGGAGTGGTGGGACGTTTGAAAACAATGGAAGTTCGCCACTCCGACAATTAGATGTCAATGTCGGAATGGCGGATGGCGGAAATTTCATACGGACACTCGTGTCCCGCTTAAGAAGTTTTCGAATAACTCTGGTGATACCCTGACCCTGATCTAGCACCATCATCAGATCAAATTTTTAATTTTTCCAGTGGTTTATAGCTAAATACTTGCAAAAATGACCTTCCCATCAGCCTCAACTATATTGGTGTTTAGTGCTAATTAGCAAATGCTAGCATGCTAACATGCTAAACTAAACATAGTAAACATTATACCTTCCTAAACATCACCATGTTAGCATTTAGTCATCGTGAACATGTTAGCATGCTCACGCCAGCATGGCTTTAGGCCGGTTACACACTGCCTGCGTGGCGTGAGTGTGGCGTTTCTGTTGCGTGGCGGCTGTGTAGGATTTTTCTATGTATTTACACACCAGAAACGTGTCTGACGCGGTGCTGCTGCTGCTAGCCTTGTCTGGACATATGTATTTTTGTATATATATGTTTCCCATTGATAAAATTAAATACCATGTTAAACATAAATATATACTGATTTGATTACAGCAAAGACAGCATCGGCAGCATTGACGGCAAAATAGGCTACAGAATATTTCGTTCTGTATTGACAGGTGCAATATTAGAAAATCAATAATTCTTTTAAAAATTATATTTATATCTGCATTTATATCAAAACCTAGAGACTTTCAAACATCAACATGTCATTTATTAATATATATTCATGTCTAAACGACATATAAACATCTTTTCCTATTCTATTTTGCCTGGAAACGCTTCCAACACGCTTGCATGTCGCGTGAAAAATAGGCGTCGGTTCTATTTGTAGCAGGCATGCATTTTCGGCGCGGCTCTAACCTGTTAACATGGGAGCCGAAATATAAACGGACACGCCACGCAGCTGACACGCTTGCGCAACGCATCCAGTGTGTAACCGGCCTTAGACTCTTGTTTTAGCTACACTATCTATACATAATGTTGTCCATACTAAAGGTACACTGTTGAGCAGTATGAATATGAATTTGAGTGTATATTCAAAGACTGTAAAAATAATGGACGTAGCATCAGTGACTTCACCTCTGTTTGTGGACTGCCGTTTGGTTATTTGGCCATCGCCAACTTTTGGTGTTTTGAATCCGGATGTGACCGTTTTTGAATAAGAGTGTGGAGCTAGGAAGGATGACGCGGCTAAGACAGTGTCTCTACGGTTGTGATGACGGCCAATTTTCCACCCTTCTGATGCCAGTCATCCGCCGGAGTTTTACCGCTGGGTAAAAACCCCAGGGTGCAGACGCCATTCATCTGCACGCATGGCAGTACAGAAAATTAAATGAATTAGGCAGTAGCGGGCTGATTGACAGCGTACCCTGATACATTTTTGCTAAAATGCAAGATATGAGTCACGCTGTGCAGTCCTATTATTGCTCTGTGTGAATATTAAGCCTCATCAAAAACGTGAGACCTTTTCTGTGCTCCACCCCATTGGACAGATGGCGTGGTCTGCCATTAGAATGCTATTTAGCTAATTATCAGGGCAGTACCCACATGTACACAAATACCTCCTGGTTATTGCCAAACACACACACACTCCCTACTTTACTCCACGGCGTGCCCGGAGGGGGAAAGACCAAAGCTGCAGCTTTGCCAGTCAGAATCAACACAACACCACAGGGAGCGTCTTCCTCACTGGAGAGAGCTTAGAGGACCCTGGGATGGATGATGATGGGAACAGGAAGTAGGAAGCTATTGGCCATCTGGTTGACCTTCCATGTACTGCTATCAATACTCAGAATGTTCACATTATTGACCCTAGCCAGACCTGGGTATTTGCTATTCACCAGATCACAGGGAGGTCAGTGTGAAGATTTATTGATGGACAAGTAGAAGTATCCCCTCCACTGTGCAAAGGGCATTTAAAAACTATAAATATGCACATATGCAATCCATCATTACAATGGAAACAGCAATAATTGGGCCAAAATGCTGTGCATGTCAGCAGCACAGCGTGAGAAATGGGAATGATCTATGAGTTTTCTTAATGGTTCCTGCAGAGGAGAGCTGCAGCATTGAGAACATATAAACACTTTCACAAAAACAACTGGGAGATGGCTGTGAAGTGGTTGAGGAAAACCGCTCCTGTCAAAATGATATGTCACATGCAGACAAACAGACAGCCGACATTTCACACCGCAGTCAACAATCAAGCTATTGTTCATTAGCGGCACAAGGCTGAGGAAAAAGGGGGGGAAAAAACAGTTTGCATAATGGATTTGATGCCAGCACACACACATTTGTGCATCTCTGCATGGACACACACACATACTGAAGGTGGTCTCTGAGGACGACCCCAGATTGGGGATCCCCACCTATCCCCATCTCCCCCCAGCCCCCTCCAGGCCTCCAGTAGCATGTTCACTCATCTACAGCCACTGCAAAGACAGAAAGAAGGGCTGTCCCACATCCAGACGGCTCTGCATCCCCTAATGAATGTGACATTTAGCTGATATTTACATGCCATGCATGACACCGAATTAGCATGCCAAACACTAAGCTTCAGATTAAGCAAAGTTAAGTAATTACACACAATCTATCACGCAAAGACTTACTACAGGTGACCCGCTTAGCCAAGACATCCACTTAGTCCTGGTTCCCACCCAACCTTCATTAAAATGTTACACACACAAGTTATTGACATGGCAGTGAAGCAAAACACAGTACCTCTGCAGGGGGAACTTTCAATCCTGTCCGTCTGCTCAGGTTGAAATTGCTCCGCTGACGAGGCAAAATATCAATCAGAAGTAATTTCTTCCCACTGCCTCGGCTGTCAGCGCTGCAGTCAAATGTTGACCCTCTGTCATAATACATTTGTTTACCATTTACATCCCTCACTACACTGACTCCAAAAACACTGAAAGATGTTATGGCACCAGCAGCAAAGAGAATATAAAGCAGTAAGGGCATTTGTATGGTGGATCCCTCTCCGTGTCGCACTCTTTCAGAAATGATTTCAGCTCAGCAAAAAACAACAACCAGTAAACAAGGCTGCATACTAAAAAAGGTAAACTATGAATGCCAGCTGAAAGGCAGGCAGACATGTGAGGCAATAGTGATTGCTTTTTACATTAATCAGATGACAGTGACGGTAAGGTCTGCCATCAACACCTCTAATGGAGATGTTACCTGACTTACAACTGGCGGCGACAGAAGCGCTTATATCAGCAGGTTAGCTCCCAGACAGCCTCGTGAGGCCTGCTGGAGTGCATGTCAAGGCCTAAACCGATGGGTATTACTGGTTCCAGGAGAATAAATGCCATTCCATTTAATGTATTTGTGTCATGCTGCTTCTAACTCTTGATCCGCCTGCAGACGACAGCATTGCAGCCCCTCTGAAATGATCTCCATCACCTCACTGTTAAACACTCCGCCAGTGGTTTTGCATGGAGCCTGGATAGAAATGTCAGGCCGTTAATTGCCAGGATCACGGCTGTTCGCATTTTCTATACCTGAGGCCCAGCAAGTCACGGTTACTTTAATTGATTTTTTACCGGGTCACAGAGGAAAGGCAAGCTTAACGCCGGATGTGGACCCAGGTAACATAATTGACATTTGAAGTTAAAAGTCAAGCACTGGTGGCAGCACATTCCACAGCGAGAAAGTTAATTCAGCCAGCACAACTGTGTGACATTATAAGGATTGTGTTTTGTGAATAAGAAAACTGGCTGCCAGAATGTGATAGCATTTTCATAAACAGCATCCCCTTGGCAAAATGCTGAAATAGCGGTCATTATACCCATTTATCAATTACAGAAAGCAGAATGGGTAACATTTAGGCTTTTATGTTTTCTGTCAGTCCGTCGTTCTTCCAAATACACCATTGTCATTTGTTTGTCTGCTTTCACTACAGTGTCCCTCAGGTGTATGGCGTGTGTGTGTGTGTGTGTGTGTGTGTGTGTGTGTGTGTGTGTGTGTGTGTGTGTGTGTATCACCCTTTCCAAGGTGTCTGGGAGCTGAGGTCCCATCTGTGGGCTTCCTCCTGAGCCTCTTGAGAGGGCCACAAAGGCTTCTAATTATCCCTGACCTTCTGGCTCTCCCTCTCTCTCTGCCTCCCACTCCGGGCCCCCTTTTGGTTCGTTCGGGTCTCCTCTCTCTCCCATTCACTCCCTCCTCGCTCTGTTTGCCCCCGTGCACGTTCAAAATAACCCCTCCGCTTGGCTCCAGCCACTAATTGCTGCCATTTCAGAGACAAAGACGGTGTTTGGTGCGAGGCAATCCGGAAGGTCAGTCAAGGAGAAGGGCTCCAATAACACCTGCGTGTCTGTCGAGGCTTGGTGGGTGTTTGGAATCACATTGCTTTGATAGGCACAACTCTTTGTTTCAAGGTGTTCCATTTGTGGAGAAAAGTGCTGCTTCAAAACCGGTCATTAACAGCCAGCAAGATAGAGAATGGGAAGGGATGTTGTGTTGCCTGACAGAATTGCTCTATTGCTAAAAACGGACCATTTTCAAGCTTAACTGAGTCTGTGTTTATTTAATATTTCTCGTATGTTGTTGTACTCAACACTTAATCAAATCTAATTAGAAATAGATAAGAAAAATGTGTACTTCATACTACAGTACATCTTTCTTTTTCGTTATAAAATAATTAGTAATTTTAGATGATAAGATACAATCTCATTGATAAGCAATTGGTACTAGTTGTATAATAGCTCCCACTCTTCTGTAAAGGTTTTTTACAGGATTTTGAAACCTGGCTACAGGGATTTGCTCCCATTCAGACATAAGAGCATGAGTGAGGTGGTCCAACACTGATGTTGGTGATAAGGTCTGACTCGAAGTCAGTGTTCCAGTTCATGTCAAATGTGTTGTATGGGGTTGAGGTCAGGGCTCTTTGCAGGTCTGTTAAGTTATGTTCGTTTAGTTCCACACCAAACTGGGAAAGTCATTTCTTTATGTGCTTGCCTTGTGCACAGGGGCATTGTCGTGCTGAAACAGGAAAACGTCTTTCCCGCCGCCGCCACAACTACTGTATGAAGTATCATGTTGTAACATTAAGAATTCCCTTAAATGGAACTGCTGGGCCTAAAGACTAAATAGATCCTCCCCGTCTCATGGCAGTTCGTGAAATGGTCACGTTATTTAATCTATTGAATCGTGTTCACGGGGACGTTTTTGTCGCTTTTTTTTCGTGGTGGCCAGCACGAAAATGTAAACTAATGTATTTAAATGGGAAGCATATGTCGTGGTCACAGCATGTCTACGGTAGTGAGTAGTATGCATGAAATGCTGAAAATCTGCATAAGGAGGTTGGATAAGGTGGTGGATGGGTCAAACAATTCCGGACTTTCAAGCCAGAGGCCGGGGATCGCGTCCCGCGTGTGGTGTTTTGTTTCCCCGTTAACCGTCCCGTTATTGTTGCGCGTTCCCTGCGGCTGTCTCCCGGCGCGTGAGGCGTCCTTTCCCCGTTGTTTTTTTCCTAAACCAGTGTGCAAATTTTTTTGTGTAAGATAAGATAACAAGACAAGACAGGATAAGGCTTTATTGAAAAGTGGGGAAATTCAGTGTTACAACAGCATGAGAAACAACTAAGAGTCCACAACAAGCAAGCAGCGATGTGAGGCTGTGTGTTTTGGGCCAAATTCTAACTCAGCAACCAGCAACCATGCTAACAGTGACAATACTAACATGCTAAAATACACACGCATGCACAAACAGGACCTATTCATGCACTAATGGAGAGATGTCAGAGTGAAGGGGCTGCCCATGAAAGGCATCCCGAGCAGTTGGGGGTTCAGTGCCTTTTTCAAGAGCACTTCGGCAGTGCCCAGGAGGTGAACTGGCACCTCTCCAGCTACCAGTCCACAGTCCGCGTACATGGTCAATGGACTTAAACCTGCGACCCTCCAGTTCCCAAGCCAAGCCAACTGAGCTACCGCTGCCACCAAATCGACATTGTTTAGCTTTATACACATTTAATAATGTTTTGATGAACAGTGCAATAGTCAATTTTGCATTTCTTGGTTATTTTTACCATTTCACTACTAACCTGCAACACGGTCTCACGAAATAAAACGACAAAAACGAATCAATAGATTAAATAACGTGACCATTTCACAATCTGCCATGAGACTGGGTTGCAACGTACCACTGACAGAACACTTTGTTATAAATGAGAACAAAATGGGTGTGACATTTAAACAACGGGGTATTTTGGGGGAAATACCTGCAGGTGGATTTCAAACATTTGGTTGAAGACACAACACTTACACCACTATCTAAGTTGTTGACAGTTGTCTTGCAGTATCTAATTGTTAACCAAAGTTCATGAAGTGTTTAGTAATGAAAGTGAGCTCACATTGCCCTGGGGATGACAGCTGATGATGCATGGGTTTGGGACAAGGTGAACTCCATTTGTTTCTCCATGCATGCTACAGCCACTCAGAGCACTCTTGTTCAGTTTATGGTCACGGATGAATGGAGAAAGTGAACATGGGCGGTAATTAGGACCCCGGCTTATTGAATTTTACACTTTTCAAATTTAGATTTATCACCCAGTAAAAGGTGGCCTTGCCGCATGCCTTGCCTCACTGTGAGGACGTTGAACCAACAAACAGTGATTAGCACGTAGAATAACTCTTCTAATTAGCCTTGAAGCACATATTTGTAAATGAACCTCAACAAGCTCTTCACGGTTTAGGAGCCTTACTAAATATGTAACTTTTAGATGTTAACGTGCATTCTCCTACTGCCACTAACAACAAACAATAAGGTATTATTTTCTCTCTCTCTTTTCTCATAATAGATAATTGCTGTATTTCAAAATGTCCAGTCAGTAGCCCGACCAACAGCATCGCCATGGAGACTGTAATTATGTACGTACTGATGAGGGGTGGAAATAGACATGGGAGAAAAGGGGGTGATGCTGTAAAGCATGTCAGTGAATATCAGAGCTTGAGCCCTGCAGTAAATAATGACTCCACTGCCGCACTCGTGTCTCCTGCTGAAACCTTGCTGGTCTCTCGGAGAGAGTTGCCAAGGAAACAGTGACTGAAAGAAACCTACAGTTTCATGTCAGAAGGTTGAGGGAGAAGCAAGATAGGAGCCCATGACTTTACAGAGCAAAGATTCAAATCTGTAATCACTTCTGTCCTGCATAACACATGTGTAGAAATACAGAATAGTCATAGGTGGGACAGCAGTGTTGAGGCATTATTCATGCAAAAAAAATAAACAAAATCTTTTTCTGTATGGGTAGTACAGCTTGTTTGAAAAAAGCGAATACAAAGTTGTAATGAAAAGTTCCGTCCTTGAAGTGTACTGTATGGGTGCTTCTTCTCTCCAGAAAACACAAAACGAACACGGGAAGAGTGAGAAACTTTATGTGAATCGTGACAGCAAAACATGGAAAAAGCTCAAAGCCGCACGTTCAACCTGAATGGAAACCAGCAGCCGCAATGACAAACTGCAGAGCCTTGTTAGCATCTTGTTTGTGTTCAGTCTGTGTATCTGACAGTTATCTGGCTTGTGTTGTTTTACGTCCGCGTTTCTAATTGACAAGTTGAACGCTGTTGCCCCCCCTGTCCTTAATCCTCCCCACCAGCATTAATTAAACATCCCTCCCCTCTTCTAATTAACAGAGCATTACGAGAGCAACAAAATAAATCCGCGCTCTGCATACATCCAACTGATAATGTATTCCAAAGTACTTATCAGGCAACACAATTCACAACTCCTCTCTCTCTCTCATGTAATTAGACACTGATCAAAGTATTGCTTGATTTGATAGGATGCAAAAAAAATGAAATACAGATTTACTGCATAAATTATCAGCAAAATAAGCTATAGGTAGTCAATGAGAAGAATGTGAAACACTTCCAAAGTCTAAATTAAGGTTATAAAGACTTCAAATGAAAGATGAACCCTCCAGGACTTTTTTTCTGCATTATTTGGAAACTGTCACAAACTCTGGATTTTGAAGAATTTGCTATTTGTGGCAACCAGCCTCGCAGTGATCAAAGGCAGAAGCTCTTCCTTCCTTCCTTCACTGCAGTGATAGTTCTGCTGGATCACATTTGTAATTTTCAGAGGTTGTGTAGGTGGGGAGCTCTCATACTCAAACACACAAGCATGCAGACACTTCTTTTCAAAGCCCACGGTTCGGCTTTAAGAGCTGTAGATTTTTAAGACTCAAACATTGCATTATGAAAGAAGTGTCACTTTCTGTCATCTGCCCACCTCTTCCTGAGTTAGGTCCTGAGAAGCCAATCTGTTTTGTTGTTCAGACCTCTGTATTGTCTGTACTAAGATAAGATTTGTGTTTGTGTCTGGCACGTGTTCAGCATGTGTATGTGTTTATTGTTCATGCACCAGTTTTGCCGCCATGTTTCCTTTAATTACACGTGTACAACCAGCCAACGAATTCCCCAGGTCATCTATAATGGATCAAGGGAATGTTCTCGCTGCTAGTCCTGGATCACCTCAGTAAGCAGGCCTCAAACAGCTCGGCATGTCCTGGCACTTGTCCAGCGGGAGGAATGGGGACCCCGATGACATGGATGGGGAGCTCAGGCAGTGCTGAGCTGCTCAAATATTGATCAGTGTGGCTGTTTGAGCTGGTTAGTCTCAGCCAGCCAGTCGCCCGCGGGACTCGGTGATGGGTGGAAAAGGCCACACAACAAAGAGAGCAAGAACTTGAAAGCTTGTCTGACTTGATCTGCATTCCAATGGTAGATGCCGCTGCTTCTATCACAGTAGGAGTCCTTGGAGAGAGCCTCACCTTTGTATTGGCGTTCTGCTCAGCACTGCTAAATGACGCATCCCTGAGGATGGACCCAGGGTGGATGGTTGATCGGTCGGGGTCAATAGGCCATAAGACCGAAGTGTCTGATTTCAGTGTTGTCATACAGCCACACATCCATAGAAATTGTTACACTCAAAGAAATGAAAGACATTACAAAACGGAAACAAGTCGTGCTACATGGACGATGTGGGCAGTCCTCAAGGTTGTCACTAAGATTTTTTTAAACTCTGTGCTAAATAGCATCATTTCCCCATTTCTCAACAACTGAAATCTTGGAATGTGAAATGTGAGATACGGATGGATCAACCTATGGGTACAGATTAAACCATAGAAACGGGGATCTTGGGGATTATGGGTACAGACTGAAGGTTGTAGTGTTCTATAGCAACATTTCAGCAACAAGGCAATTCAAAGGGCTTTATATAAAACATTAAAGAGCAATTAAACAGTCATGAAAGATATAAAAAATAAAATAAGATACAAATACAAGATTTAAGTTACAGTGTAGTGTAAGAAATGAATAATGATTTGGTTTAATAGGTTGTAGGGACGGGTTAGGGATGGGAAAGGGAGGTGTTTTATTTTGTGTGGGGGTGTAAAATGTTCTAAATAAACAACTAAATGTTCTAAGTAATAGGATAAATAGGTTTGGAATTATTTTACAACTAAAATTAAGTACTGAAAAAACGTTACTGCTGGGTACCAGCACAGAATTTCAATTTGAATGGTACCCAACCCTAATTATAGGGGACTCAGACATGAAAGCTGAGACATGTTACCTGGTGCTGAATGCTCAAAACATAACTTATTTGGCACTGCAACTCACCTGGCTGAGTCTATAATTAAGATGGACTTTTTGATGAACTCTAACTTTTACTTCACCTAGGTAAGCTGTCCAAATGCCAAAGCCAAACTCGCTCGTTCTCCTATCCATACTCTCAGATCCTATTTGGATGACTGCCACTGCACGTCAACACGGCATCAGGTGCGTGGCAGCATTTCGACTCATCCCTTGCCCAACTTGAGTTTTCATCCTCATCGCTGCAGGCTGCTGAGTGGCAACGGCTGGCCGAACATGGCGCTTCTGCCAGAATCCTGACACAGGCTGCAGATGTACAGAGTGACACGAGGTCCCCTCACCCCGCTGGCACGGGCCCCTGCCTGGCCATCTGGTGCCTCTAGAGCAGGTGCCAGTCACTCATCACACCCGCCCGCCTGCCTGCCTGCAAGACACAGCCCTCCGCTGAGGCCTTCAGACCGGCTTCACAGCTTCTGCTCCCACCTCCTCACCTCCCTTTCACCAGCAATGAGTTATCTGCTGCACAGGACCGAGCCCATGGGACATCAAAAGAGCCAACACGCTGCAGTTGCTCAGAATCCATTCACTTACACTATGGGGAGCTAGTAAACTCTTGGCTTGTGCAGAAAAAAACAGTGATGTTCAAAATAAATGATGTGCGCTTAGACAGATTGTCACTTTGCATGTTCTAGACAAAGAGGAATGTCGGGGGAACGCGCAACCAGGCACCCAATCACTTTGTCTTGTCTGTTTAGAGCACAACTGTTGAAGAGGAATAGATGTGTTGCCAGGGCCGACAAGCTTACGTAGAAACCCTCATCAATCCCTCCTCTGTCAATCAATGTTGAGCTGAAAGGAATCTCCCGGTCGAAGCAGCTGGGAGCAGAAGATGAAGGCGCTGATTTGACTGATGACATTTCAGTGGACATTAGCACTTTAGCCGCCTTTCAGTAAAGCCCATCAATATGGCCGCCTCTTTCTTATAGACAGGAAGGACTTTGCTCCAGCCCTAATTTTTGTTTTCTGTCTTTCATTTCATTAACTCAGCTGAAATGAGCAGCTGTTATTTGTTTGTTTGCTCGCTGACATTTCCTTTGACACGGACAATGCATCAGAGCAGCCACAATCTCTGTCCATCTTTTTGAAAGAAGACACTGCTCGAGATTTGTTGCTACTAAATCCATTACCCCAGCTTGGCACTGAACATCAGTGATTAGTGTTTGAAAAACTAAATGAAAGGATTCCAAATGGGGATGGATGATCTGCATAGAAAGGCTAAAATGATTGTGATTGTGGTTTCTAAACAAGATACTCACATTTCAATTCCTGAAGGTTCCTTTGAAAAGCTGATCACTGTACCACTTGCGTTAGTCATTGCCATGTTTTAGTAGAAGTCGTTTGCTTAGAAGTCTCCCAGCCACATAAAGACATCTAAACAAACTAATTTAAGGCCAGATTTTTAAACCGAGTAGGTCTGTTACACTCAGCGGTGTGTTTTGGGGTTGCGCGAAAGAGGTTGACATGAAGACAGATGTTTTTTGGGCTATGTAAATGCTGGAGTTGTTTAAGGGGTGAGCAGGAAGACAAAATGATAAATGTGTGTCAGTGAGGCACAGCATCCCTCATACTGAAGTGTTCCTTGCAGGCGGGAGGCACGCTGCCTTGTGATGTTTTCAAAGGGCCGGACCGTGCCAGAATGCACGTTTTGCAAACCCCAGCTGCTCTTATCTGGGACGTCCTAAGCACTTCCAGAGGTTCTATCTGTTTTAGTGTAAGGGGTTTAATCATAAACTGGTGAACGTATTTGTGGTTGACGGTGATCTAAGATCCAGATGACTCACTGTGACTCAACTTTACTCTTGTGCCGCTGCATCTATACATTATTACAGGGTTATGCTTTTCAGTCTCAAACAGGACTTAACCAGATGATCTTCATAAAGCCTTCGAATGCCATTACCACACACACACACACACATACTCACACATACACATGCAGATGCATAAGCCTCCCCTGCCGCGCTCAGCTTCAAACCTAGTGAGATACCAGCATTCCAGCGTGCATTGCTATCTTCATCTTTCTGTTACTGCTTTTCGTAGATAAGAAGAAGCGTACGCACACACACTCGCTCACATACCAACACGGCGATAAATGTCACAGCAGTCCCCGTCCTCCCCCTCTTAGATAAAGACACGCACAGATGAAAGCCCCTAAGAAAATATAACAGGGCAATGCATTTGTTGTGTTTGGTAGCATTTGCATGGAGAGGACAATAGAGATGGACGAGGAGGGCTCGAGAGGTGCATTCACAGCAAATGCATTACTTCACAAGAAGCACAAACACACCACTTGATTCATCACGGCGGCAGCGTCTGTGCTTCTAAGCTCTTGAATCGCAGGGAAAAAATGTAATGTTGGCACTGTTTTGAGGGTGTTAGCATCATTGAGAAAACACTCAACCAACTCGCTACCGTGAAACAATCAGGGCGATTTACAGATTCCGCAGCTTAAGGAGTGGTTCAAAGTCAGATCAGGTTGAGCCTCCGGAGTGGGAGGTGTTTGAGAAGTTGATACCAGCTTTCCATCACTTGAAGGAAAAAAATCAATCTGCGTGTGAGTGTGATAAAATGGTTGATTCACTGTTGCAGGTCAAAACCCCCAAGGTTCAAACTTTTGTTACTGTCTTCCTTCCGTCTTGGAAATTTTGTGAAAGAAAAAAAATGTCTGAACTAATGGAGAAACTTTAGCAATCATACATGGTGTGATGCAGGTGGGGGTGGCAGGAGGAGTTTCCCTGTGTTCACTACTCGGAGGTGGTTTATTACTCTCTTAATGACGGCTATTAACACAAATATGAAGAAAACAAACAAAAAACAGAGGTTTGTGAAAGGCTTGATGAATCACACTGATACAGAGCCCCCCCCACCCCCCTCCATTATTACATTGTGGACACAGTGAAGGGCAACATTTTTGCAAGCCGGCCAAGTCGTTATCTTATCAGATGTGATTTGTGTGTTTGCTTCTGGTAGAACTTATTAAAAGCTGTGAAGTGTTAATGAACAGTGAGGAGCAAAAAGGGACTCAGATAAATCTTACATCGTTAAGGGAACTGATGAGTAATTTTTTAGAACTGTCACTTTTAATCTCCTAGACAATCTATACACACCAGCACTCAAACATACTTTAATATCATCCAGAGAATGACAACGTGTTTACAAGTAAAACTTAAAATAGGTTTTATGATGAGGCACTAAGTATGTTGATGTAGTCGACAGGATTGTGTGATGGAGGGAACCCATGGTTTAATTGATCAGTCAGTTAACATAAAATTAAACAACAACAGTGTTGTTAATTAAATCAAATCAAATCAGATCATTAAAGGAACATTTTGGGAAAGCCATTTATTTGCTTTTTCGCCGAGATAAATGATAGATAGAAGATTGATACTTTTCTAAATAATGAAGCCAGCAGCTGGTTAGCTTAGTTTAGCATATAAACTGGAAACTGGGCAAACAGCTAGCCTGGCTCTGTCCATAGGTCACAACATTCCCTGAGCACCACCTCTGAAGCGCTCTAATTAACCCATTATATCTCATCAATTTAGTCCATATAAAAGCTACAGTGTAAAAAGGGTAACACTGTATAATAATTACACACTATGAAGCATTAGTTACGTTGCTTATCAGTTAGTCTATATCCATGACGTTTCACTTTCAGGATTGCTCTCTGGATGTCCCTCTTTTCGGCCTGATGTCCGTCACCTTCCACTTTCTTTGTGTTGGAATTTTAAACTCCGGTGGATTTCTGAGAACTATGGTTAACTGCTCCTCAGATCTCTGCAGGGTAAATCCAGACAGCTAGCTAGACTATCTGTCCAATCTGAGTTTTCTGTTGCACGACTAAAACTACTTTTGAATGTACACATGTTCCACCAAAACAAGTTCCTTCCTGAAGCTGTTTTGCAGAGGCACCGTGGCTCCTTCCGGCACTTAGCATCACCCAAGACGATAGTGATTGGTTTAAAGAAATGGCAATAAACCAGAGCACGTTTTTCTCCTATCCTGGAATGCTGTGTGGACTAGCCAGACCCTCCTTCGCAGTGCTGTGGAAGAAGGTTTGGCAATGCGAGACTAGGTATCAGTAAATACTTAATTCATCATTTATAAAACTTCCCTACATTATTACACATTAGTATGGTATTCATAAATGCATTGTTTATTCTAGATTAAAACATCTATAACAGTAATGATTGTATTTTCATACTTCATTACGGATGGATTGACCATTTCTAAATTAGGTTTTACATGAATTACAAACCAGTTACGTAGTTGTTGTCAATGGTTCACAAGATCTTTAAGAAAGTGTAGGCAAATGATTACCAAACCATTTAGATCTACTATGTATGCATGTATTTACACATATAATGATTTAGACATGCACTAATGGTCAGTTAGTGTGTTAATACATGTCTTAGTAATACTGCAATTCATGATTAATTCAGGTAGTTACTAGTTGTTAGTTAAGTACTTGTGTGAACTCATCTAAAGTGAGAACTATGCCTCACAAAGCATTTAAAAGTTAGATTAGAATCACATTGTAAATGATCTTGTGAACCGTTAAAGGTCCCATGACATGCTGCTTTTTGGATGCTTTTATATAGACCTTAGTGGTCCCCTAATACTGTATCTGAAGTCTCTTTTATATAGACCTTAGTGGTCCCCTAATACTGTATCTGAAGTCTCTTTTATATAGACCTTAGTGGTCCCCTAATACTGTATCTGAAGTCTCTTTTATATAGACCTTAGTGGTCCCCTAATACTGTATCTGAAGTCTCTTTTATATAGGCCTTAGTGGTCCCCTAATACTGTATCTGAAGTCTCTTTCCCGAAATGCAGCCTTGGTGCAGAATTACAGCCACTGGAGCCAGTCCCACAATGATCTTTCCTTAGGATGTGCCATTTCTGTGTCTGTAGTTTTAAATGCTATTGAGGAGGAGAGAGGGGGAGCAATGTGGAGGGTGGGGGTGTGGCCTTGACCAACTGCCATGCTTCGCTCGTTTGCAAGCCATGATGTCTCTCTTTTTCCCATGGGCGGGCCAAATTCTCTGGGCGGGCAAAACAGAGAAAGGGGAGGTAACCTTTCCTCTTATGACGTCATAAAGGGAAGATTCCAGATCGGCCCATCATTCATTTTCTCAAAGGCAGAGCAGGATACCCAGGGCTCGGTTTACACCTATCGCCATTTTTAGGGGACCATAGGTAGGCTGGGGGAACTCATATTAATGTTAAAAAACCTCATAAAGTGAAATATTCATGCCATGGGACCTTAGGAACCTAAAGGAACACGCCGACTTATTGGGAATTTAGCTTATTCACCGTAACCCCCAGAGTAAGACAAGTCGATACATACCCTTCTCATCTCCGTGCGTGCTGTAACGCTGTCTGACGGCTCCAGCATTAGCTTAGCCTAGCACAGATCCTGCAGGTAACTGGTTCCAACTAGCCTACTGCTCCGAATTGTGACAAAAGTGACAAAATAACGCACGCATGTTGTCATTCACATGTTGTGATTTGTAGAGTCACGCGATGTACACAAACCGTAACATGAGACACAGCCATCTTCTCAACAGTAAACAAACCGAAACTATATTCTCAGACAGGCTTGCTGCGAGCATATCACTCCCCAAGTACTATATTCTTCTGCCTGAGAATATAGTTCCCGGTTTGTTTACGGTTAGAAGATGGCTGTGTCTCATGTTACGTTGTTTTTTACACGCTGTGACTCTACAAATCACAACATGTAAATAGGAACATTCTGGTGTTATTTTGTCACTTATTCGGAGCAGATGAGAAGGGTATGTATCGACTTTTCTAACTCTGGGGGTTACGGTGAATAAGCTAAATTCCCAATAAGTCGGCTTGTTCCTTTAACAATTCCTAAATAACTGGTTTGTAATTGATGTAATAATATAAGTATGAAAGTACATCAATTAAACACATTCGGTTCTTAATCAAGAATAAAACATGTATAACTGTGTTTATGAATTACATACTATTGTTTAATAATGTAGGAACAATGCTTTATAAATTATGAATTAAGTATTTACTGATACTTAACTATGCTTCATAGTGTGTAGTTATTATAAAGTTGTGGTTTTTAGAGGGGGGTTATTTCCCGGGTTATTTCTTGGAGTTTCTTCTCGTTTCCTGGCAACGATAAGACTGCATGACAAGACAAGAATAGGCGCATTCACCAAAATGTTGAATAAAAAATAAATAAATAAGGCCAAACTTTTTTTTGGTTCGAGTCTGTCAAATGTGAAGACTTGTCCATTGTCCCCAAAATGTGTTGTGTTATGTGAAGAGAGGCAAAAAGGGGTTTTAGCAGTGGCTCTTTTAGACTTTACAGATTGTTCTTACAGCACTTATTCCCACAAGCTATCTTTGTATGTGACTGTGTATGAATAAAAACTTTCCTTAATGATTTTGTCTCTCTTGCTAACCTCACCTTAATCCCTAGCTGTAATTGATGGAGAGGATTATATTCTATGTTCTCAGTATATTTGTTTTGAAAGCAGGTATCTGGGTTTGTGTTTGAGTTTGATCAATAAAATAGAAAGATCTCTGGATTGCATGGCAGCAGGAAAGAAGTATTTTCTATGCCAACCCCAAAACAGCTGTGCTGTTGGCTGGATTTCAAATCATCTACGACAAATCACTGTGCTGGGGTTTGGAAGCTGATTTGTGTCCATGTAAAATGTGATGCTTGTTATCATAGCTATGACCTGAGATACAGAGCTCGCTAGAAATAGACACAGTGAGTTATACATTTCTTCCCTCCTCTGTAAGATGTCTATGTCCTCTGCCTGCCTGTCTGCTTTTCACAGATACATAAAATACAATGAGACACTGACCACTGACCACTGACCACATTCATTCATATTCCCCCCCATACACTCAGACATATCTTACATTTTTTTAGGTCAGCACAGCTGGAAATTCCAAAGAAAGCCTGCATTTGGATAGAATAAGAAAAAACACAATGTGAATAAGTATAATAAAGGATTATAAGGGTTTAAACCTATTGTTGTTACAAATCATACTTAATGCATTTTTAAGAATTTTTTGTTTTCCTCTAAGTTGTCTTATTTTCAAGTCTGGTTCAACAAGTCCTTACACAGCACGTAAACAACCAAAGAGGTCTTTTGACAAAATATTCTTAAATCTGGGGCATTTCCAAGCTTTTTCCAGAGTGTCCAGAAACAGAAACAACGGAAACAGACAAAATCAGTTGTCTGAGAACACCAGACCAGACCAAATCACAACAATTGACTAGGAAGGAGTCAACAATCGAGTAAGAGTAGGAGTCAGTGAATGCCCGGAGAAAGATCAGGGAGGCCACCCAATGTCGGCGACCATCTCTGACTAAAGACAGGGGTTACGATCTCTCCCCTTATATGACCACATGTCAGCACAGGACCGAATTTTCATACTTCGTGATTTATGTGATGAGTTATGTCTATGATAGTCTCGTATTGCCAGACCTTCCTCCACAGCGCTGCGGAGGAGGGTCTGGCGAGTCCACACAGCATTCTGGGATGGAAAAAAAAACGTGCTACTACCAATCGCAACCGTCATGGGCAGCGCTAAGCGGGAAGGAACTTGTTTTGGTGGAACATGTGTATGTGCAAAAGTTGTTTTAGTCGTGCAACAGAAAACTCAGATTGGACAGATAGTCTAGCTAGCTGTCTGGATTTACCCTGCAGAGATCTGAGGAGCAGGTAACCACCATAAATCCACCGGAGTTTAAAATTACAACACAAAGAAAGCGGAAGATAATGGGACATCCGAAAACGGACATCCGAAAAGAGTGACATCAGGCGGAATTTCCGGCAGAACGAGAGCTCTTCACTCTTTCCAAGGTGAAGAATGCTCATTTGCCATTGAATTCCAAAAATATGACTGTACAAAACGGATTCGTATGTGTAGTTTCTTTTCTGCCACCTAGTAAGATTATAGATAACTAAAACGGCAAGTAGACAGGATGCAAAACTTTAACTACAGCTACTTCTGCCTTTGCTTCTGAATTAAATTACAATCTCCCCAAGCAAAATATGTAAAAAAAAAAGTGTACATCCAACCCCTGCTCCTGAAGTCTCTCAGTCTCCGAACCACAAGAGGTCTTTGTTAGGAAATGGCAAACATGGGTTGTTGTTGTTGTTGTTTTTCTTGTGAGGACACTCTTGTCCTGTCACAATCATATTTTGAAAGAAACATTCAGTTTAAAAAAATGAATTATCATAAATAGAATTATGTTTGCGCATAGGTCCCTGCCAATGGGCGATTGTGGGCGTAACAGCAATCAGCAAAGAGTCTTCCGAGTGTTGTGTTCATCAAAATCGGCTAGCCCATCACTCAGAATCCCTTTCATCCCTTTGTACGACAAACAACATCTGCGAAAAACACACTCAGCAATCAGCTTTTTTTTTATAGCTCGATCTCTTAAATAGCCAATTAGTTCTTTGTTTTGCCTCTGCTGTATATCAACTGAGACAGGAGTCAATTCGGTTTTTCCATTTTGATCATCAGCAGCAGTCAAGAACAATTGATTGAGCGCGGTGAATGAGTCACTTTGAATCATGATATTATACTCATAGATTCCATGAATAAACATCACTAGTAAACACAAAGAGGTCGGTCTCTCCTCTCGCTGGGTTTTGCCTCATATCATTTTAATTCTCACCTATTAAAATGCATAATCTCCTTTACCTCTTCACAATTGCAAAGAACAATTGCAGCCTGAGAGCTGTCTATTGTATCAACAGTATGATAGCGAGTAACAAAGGCCTAATTACTACCTGCTGGATATGATGAGGAATAATTAGCTCGATCGTGGAGAGCCACTGACGACAAGCTTGCAAGGAGCACGCTGAGGCCCATTAATGGAGTGAAATAAATGTATTATCTCTGATGTTCTCACGCGAGTAGACAGTTGGATGTAATAAAAGCAAATCATATCAATACAGTTTGTTTATTTCACAGGTGTTGCACTATTCAAATGATTTTCAAAACAGTTTGATTCTTTCCTAAATTGTTACTGAAAATAATTGCATTATGAAGCACGCCAAAACAGAAAAAAGCAATGATGTGAGAGCTAAATAAAAAACTTCAGATAATTGCCAGAGCTCCCCGCTAAGAGTCGTGTTAAACAAGATGCCGTCCTCACTGCCTCATGGTGAACTACTGAGTCCAGCTGAGAGTTATTCGTCTCGCTTTGCCAGACCTTCCTCCACAGCGGTGCGGAGGAGGGTCTGGCTAGTCCACACAGCATTCCCGGGATGGGAGAAAAACGTCCTCTGGTTTATTGGCATTTCTTTAAACCAATCACAATCGTCTTGGGCGGCACTAAGCGCCGGACGGAGCTACGGTGCCTCTGCAAAATAGCCTCAGCAAGGAACTTGTTATGGTGGAACATATGTACGCTCAAAAGTAGTTTTAGTCGTACAAAGAAAACTCAGATTGGACAGATAGTCTAGCTAGCTGTCTGGATTTACCCTGCAGAGATCTGAGGAGCAGTTAACCCTAGTCCTCATAAACCCACCGCAGTTTAAAATTCCAACACAAAGAAAGCGGAAGGTAACGGACATTCGGCCGACAAGAGGGAAATACAGCCGAATTTCCGACAGCAACAGAGCAATCCTGGAAGTGGAATATCGTGGATATAGACTAGCTGAGAGTTGACACTTGCAACCCCTGCACAGCCTGTTTTCTTTTTTTTACTGAGTCATTAAACAACTATGCACACCTTCTCAAACTGCAACTGAGAGTTTAGAGCTTATAGACACTTCTCCACTCTCTGGGTCAAAGTTTAATCCAGTGTGATTGCTGTGTAAAAAGCTCCGGTTCCTCGGCCCCTCCAGACCCTCCCTGCTGCTGGGGTTACCTCCCCTCCCTGTTGCTCCGTGCAACATTCCTGCCTCTCAGGATGACCGAACGTTGCTGCGGACCATTAGCATTGAACAAAGCAGGCAGACAAAAGAGTGCGATAGGGAGAGAGTGCAATGTGGAGGCAGGTGCATTTCAATGACTGTGTGTCTGTGTGTGCGCGCATGATTTTGTGTACCCATGCATGCACAGTCCCTGAAAAACACTGTTAACAACTCAGATACAACTGATGGAGGTGTGCCGCCACTTAGGAAAAAAACTCTTCTCTCTCTCCCTCCACAGTTTCTCTTCCCTGATTTTGTCACCCTTTCACCGGCGTGTTTGACAGATGTGTGGTTATATAGTGCGTGGCCAACTTCTTGTTTCCCCCCTGTGTATGCGTGTGACCACTAATATCTCTTCTTTGTTACCCAAAACATTACGGATAGGTCCATAATTCAGCGTAGAGCCTTTTTCCCCTTCACAGTGTAATTATATGCTAAAACGCTTTCCTCCGAAGCGGTGATTATTTCCCTTGAATTACCAAAATAAGTTATTGTAACTTATGGCTTGCACATTACCGCGAGAAAAATAAGAAGCGCAATGAAATTGTGATGGGAGAGCACAGCGTATGCAGATGAAATATGTTAATTAGCTGCCAAGGAATGAGCACAACTTCTGGTTAATGGCACAACACTGCAATCTGGCCCTCCAGGGGAGAGAGAAATGAGCATCTTCATCACCACAACTCCCCCGTCTGAGAGCGAGAGGGAAGAGTCAAGCAGACAGACAGCATTAAATTAAAAAGCCAAGGAGAAAGACAGAGAGAGGCTGTGGGCCCCTGCCTCCCATGCACATTATCCCTTCAACCAGAGGAGAGGGAATCAGTAAAGAGAGGATAATTTCCTTGACATATCAGGGTGGTGTGGTCCTCATGGTTAGCTTTTATGTTTCTTCCTTCTTTGTTTGGTTTTGTGTGTGTCGTCTTGTGTGTTTTGTGTTTTTCTCTTTGTTGTTGTTGTTCTTGTTTTCTCTTGTTTTTGTGTTTTTTTGTTTTTTGTTGTTTTTTTTGTGGTTGTGTTTTTTTTTCTGTGTGTTGTGTGTTCTGTTTTCTTTTTGTGTTGTATCTTTCTTTCTTATGTGTTTTTTATTGTATTGTGTCTGTGTGTATGTGTGTGTGTATGTGTCTCTCTGTCTGTCTGTGTCTGTGTCTCTCTGTTGTTTTTTTTTGTTTTTTTTCTGTTTTGTTTTTTTTGTTTTTGTTTTTGTTTGTTTGTTTTTTTTTTGTTGTTTTGTTTTTTATGTTTGTTTGTTTGTATTATGTGTCTTATGTATGTATGTATATGTGTGTTATGTTATGTATGTGTGTTGTTGTTTTTTGTTTGTTTGTTTGTATGTATATGTGTTTTGTGTATATGTGTTCTTATGTTATGTATGTATATGTGTGTTATGTTATGTATGTATGTGTGTGTTATGTTATGTATGTATATGTGTGTTATATTTGTATGTATATTGTGTTATTTGTATGTATATGTGTCTTATATTATGTATGTATATGTGTCTTATGTTATGTATGTATGTGTGTGGTTTTGTGTTCTATTTTGTGTATATATGTGTGTCTTATGTTATGTATGTATATGTGTGTTATGTTATGTATGTATATGTGTGTTATGTTATGTATGTATATGTGTGTTTGTATGTATATGTGTTATTGTATATGTGTTTATGTTATGTATGTATGTGTGTCTTATGTTATGTATGTATGTGTTTTGTATGTATGTATGTGTTTATGTGTGTATGTATTGTTTAGTTATGTATGTATGTGTGTTATGTTATGTATGTATATGTGTGATTTTTTGTGATGTATATGTGTCATTTTGTATGTATATGTCTATTTTGTATGTATTTTTATTTATGATGTATATGTTTTTGTTTGTATGTATATGTCTTATAATTTTGTATAGGTATTTTTTATGTTATATGTGTCGATGTTAGTATGTATATGTGTCTTATTATGTATGTATGTCTTATGTATATGTGTGTTATGTTTGTTGTATATGTGTCTATGTTGTATGTATATGTGTGTTTGTGTATGTATATGTTGTTATGTATGTATATGTGTCTTATATTATGTATGTATATGTTTTATGTTTGTATGTATATCTTATGTTATGTATGTATATGTGTGTATGTTATGTATGTATATGTGTTATGTTATGTATGTATATGTGTGATGTGTATGTATATGTGTCTTATGTTATGTATGTATATGTGTTGATGTACGTATGTTTGTCTATGTTATGTATGTATATGTGTCTTATGTTTGTATGTATATGTGTTTATGTTATGTATGTATGTGTCTTATGTTAAGTATGTATATGTGTATGTTTTTTATTTTTTTTGTATATGTTTATATGTGCTTATGTTATGTATGTATATGTGCTTGTTATGTATTTATGTGTCTTATATTATGTATGTATATGTGTCTTATGTTATGTATGTTGTGTTTTATGTATGTATATTGTCTTATGTTATGTATGTATATGTGTCTTATGTTATTATGTATATGTGTTTATGTTGTTATGTGTATGTATATGTGTTATGTTATGTATGTATATGTGTGTTATGTTATGTATGTATATGTGTGTCTTATATTATGTATGTATATGTGTCTTATATTATGTATGTATATGTGTCTTATGTTATGTATGTATATGTGTCTTATGTTATGTATGTATGTGTCTTATATTATGTATGTATATGTGTCTTATGTTGTGTATGTATATGTGTCTTATGTTATGTATGTATATGTGTGTCTTATGTTATGTATGTATATGTGTGTTATGTTATGTATGTATATGTGTGTTATGTTATGTATGTATATGTGTCTTATATTATGTATGTATATGTGTCTTATATTATGTATGTATATGTGTCTTATGTTATGTATGTATATGTGTCTTATGTTATGTATGTATGTGTCTTATGTTATGTATGTATGTGTCTTATATTATGTATGTATATGTGTCTTATGTTATGTATGTATATGTGTGTTATGTTATGTATGTATATGTGTGTCTTATATTATGTATGTATATGTGTCTTATGTTATGTATGTATGTGTCTTATATTATGTATGTATATGTGTCTTATGTTATGTATGTATGTGTCTTATATTATGTATGTATATGTGTCTTATGTTATGTATGTATATGTGTCTGATGTTATGTATGTATATGTGTCTTATGTTATGTATGTATATGTGTCTTATGTTATGTATGTATATGTGTCTTATGTTATGTATGTATATGTGTCTTATGTTATGTATGTATATGTGTTTATGTTATGTATGTATGTGTCTTATATTAAGTATGTATATGTGTCTTATATTATGTATGTATATGTGTCTTATGTTATGTATGTATATATGTCTTGTTATGTATGTATATGTGTGTCTTATATTATGTATGTATATATGTGTCTTATATTATGTATGTATAAGTGTGTTATGTGTATGTATATGTGTGTTATGTGTATGTATATGTGTGTTATGTATGTATATGTGTGTGTTATGTTATGTAGGTATATGTGTGTTATGTGTATGTATATGTGTGTTATGTTATGTATGTATATGTGTCTTATGTTATGTATGTATATGTGTGTTATGTTATGTAGGTATATGTGTCTTATGTTATGTATGTATATGTGTGTTATGTTATGTAGGTATATGTGTGTTATGTGTATGTATATGTGTGTTATGTTATGTATGTATATGTGTCTTATGTTATGTATGTATGTGTCCTATGTATGTATAAGTGTGTTATGCTATATGTGTATATGTGTGTTATGTTATATAGGTATATGTGTCTTATGTTATATATGTATGTCTTATGTTCATCCATCCATCCATCCATCTTCGTCCGCTTATCCGGTGTCGGGTCGCGGGGGGAGCAGCTCCAGCAGGGGACCCCAAACTTCCCTTTCCCGAGCAACATTAACCAGCTCCGACTGGGGGATCCCGAGGCGTTCCCAGGCCAGGTTGGAGATATAATCCCTCCACCTAGTCCTGGGTCTTCCCCGAGGCCTCCTCCCAGCTGGACGTGCCTGGAACACCTCCCTAGGGAGGCGCCAGGGGCATCCCCACCAGATGCCCGAACCACCTCAACTGGCTCTTTTCGACGCAAAGGAGCAGTGGCTTTACTCGAGCTCCTCACGGATGACTGAGCTTCTCACCCTATCTCTAAGGGAGACGCCAGCCACCCTCCTGAGGAAACCCATTTCGCCGCTTGCACCCTGGATCTGTTCTTTCGGTCATGACCCAGCCTTCATGACCATAGGTGAGGGTAGGAACGAAAACTGACCGGTAGATCGAGAGCTTTGCCTTCTGGCTCAGCTCTTTTTGCTACAACGGTGCGATAGATGGAATGTAATACCGCACCTCGCTCGCCGATTCTCCGACCAATCTCCCGCTCCATTGTCCCCTCACTCGCGAACAAAACCCCAAGGTACTTGAACTCCTTCACTTGGGGTAAGGACTCATTCCCTACCTGGAGAAGGCATTCCATCGGTTTCCTGCTGAGAACCATGGCCTCCGATTTAGAGGTGCTGATCCTCATCCCAACCGCTTCACACTTTCGGCTGCGAACCGATCCAGTGAGTGCTGAAGGTCGCAGGCCGATGATGCCATCAGGACCACATCATCTGCAAAAAGCAGCGATGAGATCCCCAGCCCAACGAACCGGCAAACCCTCCCCACCCCGACTACGCCTCGATATCCTGTCCATAAATATTACAAACAGGAATGGTGACAAAGCGCACCCCTGGCGGAGGCCAACCCTCACCTGAAACGAGTCCCGACTTACTGCCGAGAACCCGGGACACAGCTCTCACTTTGGTCGTATAGAGATTGGATGGCCCTGAGTAGAGACCCCCTCACCCCATACCCCCGCAGCACCTCCCACAGTATCTCCGGGGGACCCGGTCATACGCCTTCTCCAAATCCACAAAACACATGTAGACCGGTAGCGCATACTCCCAGGCCCCTCCAGGATCCTTGCAGAGTGAAGAGCTGGTCCGTTGTTCCACGACCAGGACGGAATCCGCATTGTTCCTCCTCAACCTGAGGTTCGACTATCGGCCGAACCCTCCTTTCCAGCACCTTGGAGTAGACTTTACCAGGGAGGCTGAGAAGTGTGATACCCCTGTAATTGGCACACACCCTCTGGTCCCCCTTTTTAAAAGGGGAACCACCACCCCAGTCTGCCACTCCTTTGGCACTGTTCCAGACTTCCACGCAATGTTGAAGAGACGGTCAACCAGGACAGCCCCTTCCACACCCAGAGCCTTGAGCATTTCTGGACGGATCTCATCAATCCCCGGGCTTTGCCACTGTGGAGTTGTTTGACTACATCAGTGACTTCCGCCCGGGAAATCGACGACAATCCCCCGTCATCCTCCAGCTCTGCCTCTAACATAGAGGGCGTATAGTCGGATTCAGGAGTTCCTCAAAAGCTCCTTCCACCGCCTCTATTACCTCCTCAGTTGAGGTCAACAGTGTCCCATCCTTACTGTACACAGCTTGGATGGTTCCCCGCCTCCTGAGGTGGCGAACAGTTTTCCAGAAGCACTTTGGTGCCGACCGAAAGTCCTTCTCCATGTCTTCTCCAAACTTCTCCCACACCCGCTGCTTTGCCTCTTTCACGGCAGAGGCTGCAGCCCTTCGGGCCCTTCGGTACCCTGCAACTGCCTCCGGAGTCCTCTGGGATAACATATCCCGGAAAGACTCCTTCTTCAGTCGGACGGCTTCCCTGACCACCGGTGTCCACCACGGTATGTCTTATATTATGTATGTATATGTGTGTTATGTTATGTATGTATATGTGTGTTATGTTATGTATGTATATATGTGTTATGTTATGTATGTACAGTATATGTGTTATGTTATGTATGTACAGCATACTGTATGTGTCTTATGTTATGTATGTATATGTGTCTTATGTATGTACAGCATATGTGTGTTATGTTTATAAAATAAAAAAGTTCCTTCATTACCATGAACACACATTTGACCTCAATCCTACATACACCGTCCTGCTGCCCCAAATACTCACTATGGCGCTAAAATGTGGATTAATTTAAAGATGTATATAGTCCCCAACAAATGCAATGTTCGCTCCTGTTTGATAGCTTTGACAGCTACTAGTATGCTACCATACCCAGAACATAGCCTCAACCCTAGCCTCCAGCAGAGCGGAGGAGTGGGCTACAGAGGCCTGGTAATCTCACTTCTTTTTTTTTAATTCCACAGCCAGTCAACTCGAGTGGCAGCACTCAAGGCATTTATCAAACATCACGCAGCTCCTTCTGGATACAAAAAGGGCTTTATACTATGCTGTGCCTATGCAATATTACTCCCCAACGCCTGTAAACAGACATTTATGTGTAACATCAGTGGAGTTCCCCTTTAAAAAATAGCTTGGGGCTGGGAGCCACAGACAGGGTGGGGAAGTCAAAAATTGCTGAGTGATGACTAACCCAGTTATCAGACAACACAAACCGATAATGGTCCAACCCAACAGATGGGGTTCATCAGAAACTAAGAAACTTGTTTTATCCAGTGCTGCGGGTCATAGTGGAAGACAAGCAACGCAGAATCTGGGATCCCTCATGATGACCAAACATTAAGACTTGTGTGTGTCAAGTTTTTGCCATGTTGTTCCTAGTGTCACAACCTCTACGACATGTTCAATGAACTTCATCCATACACAGAGCACTCCTTTGTGTACAACTGGAATACTGGCGGAGCAAAAGTGGAATAATGTTGTTGGTGCTGTCTGGAACAGAGAAATCGGTCCCTGGAACCTCCTCGCATCACCAATGTGCATCATGCAAGTTGTAAAAGACAGCAAGCTACGATTGGTCGGGGACCAGTCTGAAAAAAAAAAAAAAGTATGACTATATGATATATCTGATCCCGGCATAAAGCGCTTTTGGTTTTGGTCTTTTTATGAGATCTGTTGACAATGTGAAAAACATAAAATAAAACCAGCCTTATCCTTTAAGGTGCCCTTAGCCAGGCAATCCATGTTTTGCCAAAAGCATTTGCTCCATTTTTTAAGCTGAAATAAAGGATAAGCAAAAAAAGATTAAACTCACCAACTGCCACAAGTAAAAATAACAAAGCAACATCAATGCTTTCATGATCTCATCCTTCAATTTTGGCTATTTCCTTCCTCTCTTTTTATTCACATCCTGTATGCACTCTTTCTCATTTGCACACTTTGTTTATTTCACCCTACAGCATCCCTCAGGTTGTGTGTGGGTACGTGTTTGCCTGTGTGCATGCCTATTTTGCTCATGTGCATATGTAATAGGGCGTCTGACATGATGAAAAGGGTTTCTTTCTTTTTTCTAATAGAGGCAGGAGATCATTTTGTCTTTCTCCTCCACAAGATAGAAGAGGTGTACAGAATAATGATACACAGTAAAGATTACAATCGCCCGGTGGATGCCTCTTCATTCCTTCCTGCTTGATTGATAAGGGATGTCACCTGTGTGTGTGTGTGTGTGTGTGTGTGTGTGTGTGTGTGTGTGTGTGTGTGTGTGTGTGAGAGAGAAAAGAGAGTGCGAGCCAAGACAATAAAATTCTAGGGAAAAAATGACATGGCTATTTAGTAGCTAGATGTGCATAATTATGCTGCAAATGTGTTTTGCGTACTTAAGAGTTGGCATCATAGACAATCACTTACCCTTCCATTGCACACAGAGGATGACACACACACACACACAAACACACACACACACTTATCATGATAATAGCATTTGTTAGCAGGCCCGGTTGAAAGCCCCAGTGTTGACAAGAAAATGGTTTGCAAGAGGTTTTAGGAATCAGCCTTTATTCACTTAACAATATTAGAATTTTACAATGAAATATGAATTCTATGCACTGTCTATGTCCTGTTCCCTAATAGCATTTCATGTACATGTTCTGCTACAAAGCACACGGTTGGAAGAGATGAAGGGAGGGCTCCACCACAAGCCCCGGCTGGCTAATCAAAAGATTTAGCAGGGCACTGGAGATGGAGACTCAGCACCATGTTGCACTAGTTGGAGTGGGGAAGTCTAATTATGCCCTGAGGGCTGAGAGGGGCTTCCCTCTCTACCTCTCTCCCACATACTCTTATTTCTTCACAAACACACTTGGACTATTTTGGCTAACTATCACACACACACACGCACGCAGGCACACACACACACACACACACACACACACACACACACTCCACTCTTACCTCTTCACACAGGAGCCGGTTGGGCCATCAAGGCCAGGTGACAGATAAGCCGGTGGACACTCCACATCCAGGCCTATAACAACGCTGACCTTTGTAAACACAGATAATAAGTGACTCATTTGGCCCTGGGTCCCAGGACCTCTGTTGTTTAGGAAGGTTATCTCCATTTAAAAGTGGAGTCTGGACCCTGCAGGCATGTGGACAGGATGGTAAGCTTGTGTGACCTTGTTAGCCTTTGTGTATGTAAAAACCTCAAAGCTGCCTCTGGTTAAAGGTTAACACTCCGCATAATAAAACATGTTTTGTAGTTTTTGACCTCTGACAGCATGGACCTCGTCACCTGTGTAAGTGTACGTAAGTATGTATGTAAAGATTCTACATTCTATTCCCAAGCAAATCACAGGGTAATTGTTCTGTGCTGTCTTTGACACCTAAACCAATGCAATTCAATCTAAATTAAATTAAATTTTATTTATACTGTCAATTCATTACAGAAGTTATTTCAGGACACTTCACAGATAAAGTAGGTCTAGACTAATCTCGCATTGCCAGACCTTCCTGGGAGGAATGAAGTCAGCATGTGACCAAATTTTTTTTTTATTAAGAATAAATCAAAGAAATAGATAAATACGTAAATATTGAAAAAACTAAAACAAAACACAAATGGGCACAAATGAATGAAAGATCAAATAAAAGATAAAGCCACTTCCTGGCAGTCGTGGACATTAAAGTAGCCTACTACAAAAGGAAAAAGGAAGGTTAAAAAGTATTAAATGAACTTGATAAATAGAAGGGAACAGTAAAAAAAGAGCGATAGATGAGGTATGTGGAGTGTAAATGGGGTCAAGGGAATGATGTTAAATGTGAAAATGTAATTGTGGGTTATGGTTATGGTTCCGGGATGGGAGAGAAACATGCTCTGGTTTATTGCCATGTCATCTTGGGCGGCGCTAAGCTCTGGACGGAGCCACGGAGCCGCTGCAAAATAGCCTCGGGAAGGAACTTGTTTTGGTGGAACGTGTACGTTCAAAAGTTTTAGTCGTGCAACAGAAAACTCAGATTGGACAGATAGTCTAGCTAGCTGTCTGGATTTACCCTGCAGAGATCTGAGGAGCAGTTAACCATAGTCCTCAGAAATCTCCCGGAGTTTAAAATTCCAACACAAAGAAAGACATCCAGCCGAATAGAAGGACATATGGGAAATTTCCGGCGGCAACGGAGCAATCCCGGAAGTGGAAGGTCGTGGATATAGACTAGGACTATACTCTATAATTAACAGAGACCTAACAATTCCCCCAAGAACATTGCACTTAGTGGAGCAGCATAGTGGACAAACTTCCTTTTAACAGGTACAAACCTCAAACATAACCTGGCTCTAGGTGGCTATCTGCCTCGACCGGTTCGCGTTTGACAAAAGCCCAAATTGTAATGAATTCAAATATATCCAAAGCACATTCACTAAATTTAAATGCAAACAAGAAACCAAAATAATACTCAAAAGTATACTCAAACTAGACAGTATGCAGACTAAAATTGGTCGATTTTTGAGTTTTTCTGTGCTGGTAAGTGTTCTTCTTCTTCGGCATTTAACAACAGAATAGAAAACTTGTAGGCGTATAAGCTGCCCCCGCCAGGTCCGAAAGAATTGCATCCCTGGTACCCTGATAAAGTACCTCTGGTACAAAAATGACTACTTTAGTGTTTTCAAAATTTTGGCATTGACTTGCATCGGTTCTTGTGACATCCCTATGCACTATAGTTAAAACCCTGTCAGAAACCTGGGTACCCATATACATGGTAAAGAAATGTGCTATACATAGAAATCTGGCTGGGGAAATAAGGTTTCTCTAAACCATTACGGAGACCAGGTGTTTAAGGATGGTACTGCAGAACGCCCACAGTAGCCAAGTAACTTGAGTGCATGTAAACACACTGACTCAAGAATGACCAAACTCAGTCATTGAGGCCAAATATGTGGCAGCTTTTGCACGTATGTCTGTGACCTGCTGACATTTCAGCATGTTGCCCAACTCCCCTGACATAGTTTGAGTGCAATGCTTCAATATTTGCCCTGCCCCACAAGGCAGTCTAACTCTGTTTTCGGAAGCTCTAGGTGAAATCAAGCACTCCAGATCATATCTATTTGATTTCTCACAGTCCTAATATAACCTCTTCCACATGAGGCTTTTTATTACCGCTCAGGGAGACAAGCTTTATTTGCGAGCTGTTTGCTGTAGCAAATGGTTATTGCTCCATGGCATTTCAATTGAAGAAAATATCATGTTATTGTGTCATTCACTGAGCCCCAGACGTGACTCCAATAGGAAACTAAGATATTGAAATAGGGATTTTAATAAAGGGAGCTAAAGATATGATTATACCTGAAGAGGGTAGGAAATATCCAACAATAGTGTGAGAAGAATAGTATTCCCAAACTGATAGCTGTTAATCTTAAGTACTCAAACCATCCACATGCAGAGATAGAGATTTTGCTGAAAGCTCACAAACACAAGCACTTTCACAACACTCTCACAATCTTTGCTGTCATGCTGTGATTTTTAAACGTTTCCATGTACTGCAGTGCAACTTTGAGGTATTTGTGCATTATTTTAAGTATCAGTTCAGTGAAATCAGTTTTATAACAAGCTTTTCCGTGTTTTGGCATCTGATAAGCCTACAATACAAAAGCCTAAAATACATTTTATTATGTTTTAACATCTGTATACTTCTATACCTGTATGGATGTGATATTATTTCTATCTTTGTTGTCGGCCTGGCTCAGGTTAAACTCTTTTTGAAACATGAACAAACACAGACGAACGCCATAGAACTTTCTTTTACTATCCAGTTTGACAGCGAGTCATTACGGAAAAAGAACATAAATAAACTATTTTAAAGTGGATTTTCTTTAGGCTGAATTACGTGGTATCGGATCGTTGCATAAACTCCAGTACTTGCCGATACCGATACCAGCATTTTAGGCAGTATTTTGCTGTTGTATATCTTCCTTTGTGTATTTGTGGCTGGCTGGTGTGTACATACATTGAGCAATTATAGTGTGTGCCATGGCTGACACCATTACTATTCAGCTGCCTAAATATACAATGTTAGCAACTGGACGATATTATAGAGTGGGCAACTATCACTCTTTTAGAGTACATGCATTCATTAATTTGACATGTTTTTGGATTTTGACTGTCTTGGTCTATGATGAAGGAACCTTTTGTTTTGATGGCAACGATCTATTCATTGATGGATTTATTTAAATTTGAAACAGGAGCTAATTATTTTTGACTGAGTAATCCCCTTTTGCAGGTCACACAGAGTGGTGTGCTGAATGTACCACAAGGATAGTACTTAGAATTTTGAAAATTGGAAGTTTGTTTCAATAAATGTGCCAAATCGATGGAGAAAAACTGTAGCACTAGCACTTCTTGCAGTGTACAAGATATTCACTGTACAAGTTGTGATCAAGTTTTTGTTTTCATTGCATTCACCACATGAAATCAACCCTTGTTTCTGTAACATGCCCTGGACACTGTTCTGGAATTATTGAGGTAATGTCTAATGAATGCTCTGTAGTGTTTAGTTATTGACTGGCTGGGTGTATGATCTGAAAGCATTATTTTTGCCAGCAGAGTCAGGTGTTTTGTGAATATACTGTAGTTTGAGAATTTGGTTTTGTGTTTACAGTTTGGAGAAAATGGGTGAGGGTTTCAAGAAATGTGTCTTAGCAATCGAGAAAAACTGCAAGAGCGTTCGACTGGTTGACGTGATCTGGAAGCTGAAACAGTTGTGACTGAATCTCAGAAAGGGAAAGTCACACTGTACCGAAGCCTGAAGGCCACAGGGCTTATCTTTGCGAGCCTGCCTCAACTGCTGCCGTGGAAATATTTCACCAAAGCTGACCGGAATGTGTCCCCACTGTACTGTTTGCTGGACACACACAGACACTTTTCTTTATCTGCTCGCTGTCAAAATTGTTGTGGGACACCCAGCACGACAACACACGCAAGCTCACATCAGGTAAATGCAGACAAACAGACAGACTCTTTTGCCATCCAACTGACAAACATGCACACACCTGCACGCACATAAACACACACACACACACACACACACACACACACACACACACACACACACACACACACACACACACACACACACACACACACACACACACACACACACACACACACACACACACCTTATCTTCGCAGTGGGAGGTGGTTTTGAAGCTGTGACAAACTGTCCAGCCAGCTAAGGCTATCCATGGAGAGCTTTTCTGTTCTGTTGTTTGATGCTGTTTTAGTAATTAACTCAGACAAAAGCTCCAGCAGCTCCCTTCTGATGTGCACTCAACACACACGCACACACACACACACACATTCCACATCTATCCTCCCTGATAAACAGGTAGGCTGGGGACATGCAGAATGTGTCAACAGCATGAACAGCTTCATGTAGAAATAGTTTCAAAGTGAGGAATGTGGGAATCTCTGTTTGCGGATGTGTTGAAGAACGCATGGCATCAAATACTAAACATTTGCCTCATATCCTTCTACAGATCCTGAAACGCGAGACCCGTACATCAATAAGTGGAGTTCCCTGCAATGTAAATATGTCAGTACATAATAATTCAGTGTAAACTGTTAAAAGCAGCTCTGGTACAGTGAGAAACTGCAAAAAAAAATGAGATGCTGTGAGTAAGAAAATCTCTGAATGGAGCTTTTGCCCTTCAGACAGGAGTTTTCCGGAATTCCAATTTGGTTCTGAACTCTCATAAAGCTGGGGGACAGATTAAAAAGGAATGGTCAAACTCGAAGCAGCAGAGGCAGAGATGTCCTGACTTTAGGTCCATATTATATGGGCCATGCTTCAGAAATGCTGGATCCTACATTTCCCGTAATGCAACGGGACAGCGTATTTCAACAGACCTTCCCTGCCTCCTAAGCGGCCTACACTGTTATCCAGAATTCGTTGACTTTACTAGAAATTTGCGTGGAAACCCGTTAAACCGTTTAAGTTTTTAGACGAGGTGAAACTTAACAAGTCAAGTTGTATTAGCACAGACTGGTAGTTTGATGCGGTAGACAAATCCAGTTCATATAAGTAGTCATTACTAAAAATCATTAGTAATCATATGTTACTTGAAATGTAACAAATATGAAACACTAGGCTCTACTTATCAAAACTATAGTATGAATTCAAACTTATAAATATGTTTTTTTCTTTATAACAGTATAGTGTTAAGAAGAATGTATTCAATACATTCATTCCAGTAAAACAGAAAGGAGGACAATGCATAGATTGTAATCTCTGACGTGCTCTGCATGGATGTTTGACCACACACTTTTTCACTGCCCAGACCCCAACAGTCCCCCCCTCCCACACACACTTTAACTGGGACAGAAACTGTTCAGAACATTCTTTTATTCCCATGAGCCTTTGCATCGCTTTTAGCACGGAACAGTCAAATGACCCCGCCCCTCCCATACAGAAACTTAACATCCTTAGTTATCTTTACTTAATATGATCTGTGCACTGCATACTTAAGATGATTATTACAAACAACTAACGTGATTTAGTTATGCTTATGGATTTTAACAAAACATGAAAGAACAAGTAGTGACCACTAAAAAGTTGAATTACAACAAAATCTGGGTTTACAGTGTATTCTTTCAAACCCTACACCTCCACTTTGTAATGCAATTCAATTCCATTTCAATTCCATTTTATTTATAGTATCAAATCATAAGAGTTATCTCAAGACACTTAGACAAGATAGAGTAGGTCTAGACCACACTCTATAATTTACAAAGAACCAACAATTCTCTCTAAAGAGCAAGCATTTAGTGCGACTCGACAGCGGCGAGGAAAAACAGAAACCTGGGACAGACCCAGGCTCTTGGTAGGCGGTGTCTGACGGTGCCGGTTGGGGGTGTGATGAACAGTGGCAATAATAGTCACAATAAAGATAATGGAACTATGACTACTACTAGTAGTAGTAGTAGTAGTAGTAGTAATGCAGGCTTTCCGTTAAACATTTAAAGCTTTGAGATTCCCCTGACGACATCATCCGGGTTACTTTTCAAACTTATGAGAGTTTCCTCTGTACAAAAATGTTGTTAAAGGAATATTTCACCGCTGGAAAGCTGAATATATCTTTAAATTGGGTCACTTATGTAGTAGAAATGTGAAAAAAAAATTGAAATTGGTGCCTTCTAGGCCGAGAAAAGCCAGAAAATGTGTTTTGGTCTTATATGGATGAAAAACACCAAATCCCAGAATGCACCTGCTTCGTTATTTTGAGTCCACTCCCAAGCCACGCCTACCGCTTGACAGACCGACAGAGGCATTCAACTCAACTCAAGCGTGTTTTATTGTCATTTCAACCATATACACGAAACAACGTTTCATCGTGACTCAAGTGGTGTTACACATTTAACATATATAAAAACGACATTATATAAAAACGACATACGAAACAGGCTACATTTAGTACACACACTTTATAGGCTCCGTAAAGTTCAGCTAACGCATACTAGCATTAGCGCTTGGTGGGCTGTAAACACCGAGCATAAACACAGCCGTGAATTAGTGTGTAATGTAGAATGGTCGGCATTTAACAGTCACAAACTCCACCAGCAGTTAGCAGTTAAATTGATACAAATCACCACATTTCTGCGCCACTCGGTGTTAACACAGCCCACCTCTTTTACCTTGCGACAGAGCATCTCTAGCTCGGAGGGCTAGCAGGCCTGGTAGCTGGACAGTCCGGTACACTATTCAGGCAGGTTTCCACAACAACAAAAACACGGCAGTCTCTGAACTCACGTTGGGAGTTTCGTTGAAGGAGGATGTAGTCCAGCTTGTTGTTTAATGAGCAGACACTTGCAAGCAGGATGGCTGGGACAGGTGGACAGTTAGCGTTAGCTTTCCACCTAGCCGATGAGGATGTCCCCTAGCCGGCTAGCGGCATTGAGCGACACCGCTGGTCTCCGTGCAGGCGCAGCTCACGTAGTGTGCCGGGTATGGCGTGCGTTAATAACGTTTCCTCCATATTCTCCGATCTGTAACAATGTATTCCGGTGGTACACATTTCCGGTAGTTTGAATGCAGATAATTGTTGTAAATGTTTTCTGCTGAAAACCGAGAGCCTGTTTAGCGAAGATTCAAGATGGCTGACAGTCGTTTTCTCGAATACCCGGCCAGACTCGGCAGTCCAACCCCTGTGGGCGTGTTGAAAACATACGGAAGTAGATCCTACTACTGGCTGTAGTCCTTTGCCTCTGGCCCCAAAAATCTTCCAATGACGCAAAAATCGTCATTTTACGTCATCGGAAGATTTTTTCCAGGCCCCAAATGCAGAAATCTCTCGTCTCAGGGGGACATGAGGGAGGGAGGCACGGTCATTCAGAAATACTATCGGGTTTCTACTGATACAAAGCTGAATGCTAAATCGGTGAAGTATCCCTTTAACAGGAGTTGTACTCCTCGTGACAAGCAAACTGAACCTCATATAGTGAAGTCCCTTCTTTGAAAAGTGCATTCAAAGAAAGCTAAATTTCAACTAACTATGTGGACTTCTGGGCATCTAATTCACATGTAGATGTTCTTGGGGTTCAAAGTTCACATCTGACATAAGAAACAGCAGTTGAGAAAACAATTTGAAAACCTCAAGGTCAATAGAAGCTGTTCTGGGCTCTCGATCATATCACATGATCAGCAGATGTACTTTGCCCAGTTCACAAAGTGTGGAAGTTCAAATTGCCTTTTTTTCTAAGCCCCTTAAGAACTGTGAACTTTAAACAGCTTTTAAAGTTGTCTCACATATTTTTGATAAAGAATGTGTCTCTGTGTTGGAATTTTAAACTCCGGTGAATGTGTGAGGACTATGGTTAACTGCTCCTCAGATCTCTGCAGGGTAAATCCAGACAGCTAGCTAGACTATCTGTCCAATCTGAGTTTTCTGTTGCACAACTAAAACAACTTTTGAATATACACATGTTCCACCAAAACAAGTTCCTTCCCGAGACGATTGTGATTGGTTTATAGAAATGCCAATAAACCAGAGCACGTTTTTCTTCCATCCTGGAATGCTGTGTGGACTAGCCAGACCCTCCTTCACAGCGCTGTGGAGGAAGGTCTGGCAAAGCGAGACTACCATTGACCTCAGCAGCGACACGCAAACTTGTACTTTTCAAAATTCAAACCAGAGCGTTGCGCTGTATTTATTCAAGCCTGTTTCTTGTACTGAGTGCTTTTTGAAATAGGCGAGCTGTGGTTTCATGTTCGGAGGGAGGGTTTTTCATTTATGGCAAATAACTAAATACGTATGTCTCCCATGTGGTGACACTGTGTTTGAGGAAGGCGCATCTCGATCCACGCTGTTTGATTTAGCTGTTATAACATATATTATCCTCCTCTGGTTAAACATCTTACCCTCTATATTTATAGGGGGATTTAAATGTTTATATTCAAAGGTCAAAAGAAAAATTAACCATTTCTTCTTCACAATAAACATCACCTTTTGTGGGTACGTCAACCGTCAAATTGCGTAACTGAATGTGGGAAGCAACAACGAAGCCCTTTAAATCCTGGATTAAACAAGCAATAAAAGATCCAAGTATGTGCCGGATTTCCACAAACGTCTTATTGAATCATCCAATATCCGAGATAAACCCCCCCAAAACCCACCTGGCACTCTCAGCTGGACTTCAAAATGCCCTCTCTAATGAAAAACCTTCACCCACATTGAAAAACCCAAATAGATCCCAAGCATTGCATCGACTAGCCGAGCCAAGTAAAACATTCCACATGTATTGGTATCAGAGGGCCTTTGGGAGAGTTGGGGGTTCCGCGAGGCAGCCTGTCAAAGCCATTTCCAAAGCAGCATCATATCTAAGTGAGGTCATTCTGTTGAATCGCCCCCCCACCCCCCCGAAGCGAATTGCCTAAAAGTCCCCTAATAACTTTATTACCATATACAGTATATCAAGGCCAGTGTTTGGTCTTCCTCGAATTTGTGGGAGACTTGGAAGCCATCTGTGAGCTGCTGTGCTGCATTTCCACTCTCTCTCCTCCTTCGTTTGACCTACAGTCATCGCCGGCTTCTGTTTCCTTTTTTCACTCCTCTTTGTTTCCCTGCCTGTCTTCATTAAACTTGTCAAGTTCCTGCTGCAGCTATGCCAGCCCTGTATTATGCTCTGCTGTTCTCATCACCATGCCCTTCAGTTGCCTGGAAACTGAGTTTGACGAAGACATGTGAAGAGAACACCTTCTGACACAAAGTAAACCTTGTTATATAAAGTATATGCAAAGTTTTTGAATGAAAGTGAGGCTCAATTAGGGGGAACTGTTGGGTAGATCAACATTTCCTTCTCAGTAGGCAGCGTTGGTGTGTCGGGTGTCCTCTGTCATTAGGTCTGCAGCTGATATACTGTATGACTCCAGAGGACTGGACAGTTAATATCCTTGATGTCTAAGGCAACCAGGGACACTTGGATCCTGACATTTGTAATGAAAATTAGGACACTGTAGACAATAACCCTACCCTACATGGCCGAAGGTACAAGTCTGTTTTATGACGTGACAATGCTATAGTTAGTTGTTTTTTTTTAGATTTAGGCAAATAAACAACATGGTTAGGTTTAGGGAAAGGTCATGGTTTGGGTTAAGACAATTATTTAGTTATACGACTACTACTTCACCCTTGAATTATTGAGGAAAAACTAGTTTTTGTAGCGTGCCATTGAACGAAAAAAATTCCAAAACTGAGAATATTCTTGATAATTTGAAGTAAAGTTCTTCGTTCACCGTGGAGAGGCATGCAAGATTTCAAGCTAAAATGGGATGATATACAAATGACCATTATAAAGCCGCCTACACTTTATAAGCGATTATGGAGTGGCATTTTTTCCCTCAACAAATCCATGATATAATAACAACAATAATAATAATGCAAATAATAGCATTGATTGTGATGTGACTTCTGCTATAAAAAGAGGTGCTGGTGTTTTGGTGGTGGTATAGTGACAGCCTAAATCCCAATCCAACATCAAACCACATGCATGTGTGTGCTTCAACGAGCTGAGGACTGATTATGTATTTATGCCTCACTTTCGGACTGTATCAAGAGCTATACATCACCTGTCTATATTCACGACGTTCCACATCCGGGATTGCTCCGTTGCCGCCTGCTCCTCAGATCTCTGCAGGGTAAATCCAGACAGCTAGCTAGACTATCTGTCCAATCTGAGTTTTCTGTAGACCGACTAAAACAACTTTTGAGCGTACACATGTTCCACCAAAACAAGTTCCTTCCCGAGGCTATTTTTGCGGCACTGTGGCTCTGCTCGGTGATTAGCTCCGCCCATGACAATTGTCATTGGTTTAAATAAATGCAAATAAACCACAGCACGTTTTTCCCCCACCCCCAGAATGCTGTGTGGACTAGCCAGACCCACCTTTGCAGCGCTGTGGAGGAAGGTCTGGCAAAGCAAGACTATACATCACCAAACCCAGTTAAACAACGCTGTGCAACTATGCTCACAGTTATGAACAGCAAATCACTTTCTTTCACTCAGTCAGAATCTACACAACATTTACAAATATGTCGCATTCTGTTCCATTCAATCCTTATTACAAATTTGATTTATGATAATTACTCATCCAAGTCAATCCGACCCATTGTTCGAACCATACAACGTAATGCATTCACCGCTTGTTATCGTTCCGTTTCCTGTATTGCCAACCATCTTAACCGTTGTCTCGTCCCTTACCTTGAAAATCAATCTCAAAATTAATCCTCCAGGTTATTGTTATTGGACCCATATTTACGCTTAATGTTAGGCAGCGACCCATGCCTTATCTGTAATTGACCGGAGCAAAGGAGGAAGTCAGCTGATGTAGTCAGGTGACGAAGTATAAAGAGTGACAAAGTCAAACAAACATAGGACTGTTACCCAGGAGACCGCTGTTCGAGTCCCGTATGAAACCAAAAGTCGCCGTTGACTTATTTTAACAGACATACGTAAATTAACTTGCGTCAAATACTTAATTTACATAGGTAAATGAAATTTTGTAACAAACATATTTATTGCAACTCAATCCATGATCTTTTCCTAAACCTAACCAAGTAGTTTGGTTTTAATTCACAATGTTAACCACGTGTTTAAAACTGTGAACGTTATTATTATTATTATTATTATAGATGCAGTTGTCAGATGAGAAGCATTATGTAGAGGACAGGCAGGATTCCCTGCCCTTCACATCAGTTCATCATCGCAGACAGCCGCCTGCTGTATGTGTCGACTTTTCAAAGCAGTGAAGGAACGACATATACAATGTCATCAGTCCTATTTGTCACCCCGCTGCCCATTGTATCTTGTCGATGCGATGTGCCGTCAGTTTTTTTTTTAAAAAACTAAAAAAACAAGGGGCGGCCGATCCGTGCATCACTGCCACGCGGCGGCTGACATTAAATCGATACGGGGGTCATGTATTTGTGGGTCGCTCCGTGGCCACAGAGCTAATGACAAAACAAGACAAATTAAGTGTCTGCTTAGGCGCACTTCCTCAGCTTGACAAGATGACGGGGGCGGTATAATGGGAAAAGATGTGAAGAGTAGACAAGCAACCATGCAACTGAAAACACGGCATTGTGTGAGACTCATTTGGAGAGTTGTCGGACATGCTGCACACAGTGTGATGTGACGCTGATTACCACCCGCGTGTCATGACAAGATAACCCCTTTCCGTATGTGTCATGCTGTATGTATATGTGCATTTGTGTGTGGGTGGTTTGCCTCAAGGGACCATTGGGAGGCTGTGGAGGTGGCACATTTGGAGAAGCACAGGCCAGTCCGGATAAAACAGACAGAGGCATATCGCTACATCAGACGCTGGCAGTGAAACAAATGGGGTCATAGAAGGCCATAAACATCACAATGTCAGTCTCAGTCTGCTGGTGGTATGACCGTTAGTCTTGCAGAAACCTAACAGCTGAGCTCTGACACACTATTGCAAAAAAAAACACAGAATAGTAGCTCCTAGTCTGGCGTGTGATTCATATCAGTGAATTTACAGAGCCTGAAATAATTGTTTCCAAAATGAAAGTAACAAGAATGCAATGTGTTGGGAGCCAAGTGTGTTGTTTGTGTTGTTCTCACGCCAGTCCTCTGTTTTTAAAGCGTTTGCTGAAACCTTGTGGCGATTACACCCAGCCATATGTCTAGTCTGTGAGCGCTGTAGCTTCGCAGCCATCCAATCCATTCGGCCTTTGAAAAACAGCCACTCTCATCAAACGCTTTATAATTAACCATAAAATATGACTGGAGGAAGTGTGGTGAGCTGTCGCGTTTGTCCTCTGTCCAAAAAAAAATGAGCCTGGCTTCCTCTAGTAGGATGATTTCGTGAGTCTTTACAGCAAATTAAAACAGAGTAGTGTGACTGTGTGCAGCTCCGTGTGTTTATTTTCTTTACATATCTTGTAGTAAAAAATGTAAATAATTGAAACAAGTGAAAAATGTTAGAATTGGTAGCTACTGGTAAAACCCTGTCGTCTACCGCCAGGCAGATTATACGTGTGTTTGTGTTTTTAACCCACCCTCGCCAGCCCTCTTTGCTATCTTGAGAATCGTGTCAGAAAAAGTGAAAAGACCATAGTGGAGCTACTTAATAACCGGTTTGACAGGTGTTGGAGGCCTGCACCAATAAACGTGTACTTCTCCGGGCTCAGTGCTCAGAAAGCTGATGTTCACTGGGGACCAGGTTGGTTTTCTTTTTGATAACAGTCTTCGTTGTTTGAAAAAGCCACTAAATCTGTGAAAGCTGTGGAACTGAAAGTTTCTGTATTCCCAAGTTTCTCACTGTCTACTTCTCTCTCTGTTTGTATCCCTGTGTCCCTTTAGCTCTCTCTGCCCAACTTCATCTCTCTCTCTCTCTCTCTCTCTCTCTCTCTCTCTCTCTCTCTCTCTCTCTCTCTCTCTCATTTTGCCAGAGCAAACAATGCCAAGAGCAACATACAAGCAACGGACCACTGTTACATATGTAAATGGGAAAAAAAGAACATGTGATTAACAATTAAAAAAAAACTTTGCTACCAACCAGAGTACAGTCCACTCTGCATTATTAGAAGTTACATTTAACATTTTTAACTTATTTTTTTACATATTTGGTGCAAATGTGTAAATGCTAAACAGGAAAGAGACAACTGTTCAGCCGAAGTTCAGTAGTCAAAGCAGTTACTGACCTCTGCACTGCTGAGAGTACAAAACCTCTACAGTGTGTGTGTGTGTGTGTGTGTGTTCATTGTAGTGTGTGTGTGTTCATTGTAGTGTGTGTGTGTGTGTGTGTGTGTGTGTGTGTGTGTGTGTGTGTGTTCATTGTAATGAGGCAACATGTCACCCAGTTTAACAGTGTGGCTCACTGATGTGTTTTTAAGTTAATGGCACAGATTAATAAGATACCGTACTGTATATCAGGCTTGAGATACACACACATACACATACTGTATAATCCTAAATTACCAACAGCGGACTATCGGGCTACATCGACCAAGTGTGGATGCTTCTGGTCATTTAAACAAGGAAATAAAAAACAAAAAAATAGGATAGAACATTTACTTGTAAGATCTTTTCCTATAATATCACTGCAAATATGTCCTTTTATTTTTTTGAAATTGACACACACATATACACACACACACACACACACACACACACACACAGCCTCATCCTTTAAAGTATTTTACAGGCAAGGTTTGAATAGCGCTGACAATTCTGCAGCATCATTTTCTTTAATTGATATGCATCTTTTATTGCACACACAGATGTGATTACAGTATATTCCTCTGATTCACTTTCTCATTCTCTCTACTTGACTCCCCTGCTCTGTTTCTCTGTCTGCATCCAATTACATTTTTCTCTCTCCCTGCCAACCTCCATTTCTCTCTACCTCTCTTACTGTCTGCATCCAACTCCAAATCTCTCTATTTCTCCCTCCCACTCTCTCCATTTGTCTCTCTCTCTCTCTGCTGAACACAAATTCTCCCTCCATCTCTCTCTCTCTCTCTCTCCATCCAATTCCATTTCTCACTCTTGATTTATACACATTTCTCACTCACTGTCCCTTTTCTCTGCATCTGACTGCAAATATTTCTATCCTGTTTTTCTTTCCCGTCCTGCCTCTATTTGTCTATGCCTGTCTCATCCTCCTCTCCGTCTCTGTCCAGGCTGCATCACTTTCTCTTGCTGTCTGTCCCTATTTGTCTCAGTGGGCATGTTGGTTTCTCTGAGGGCTGCACACTGACATGGTGAAATGGAGGTAGTTAGTTCCTGCAGCGACGGCGGCACTTTGCAGTGAGGATAACAACTTCAGATATTGACGGGGAGGAGGAAGTTGACTTGAGGGGTCACCGTGAGCAGGCAGGAAGTAGAGGTGAAGCTTGACCATGCTGCACACATCAGCTGTAGGTTTCCTTAAGACATATGGTTTGTTTCAACTTGGATCTTACATTATTTTCATAGTTTGTATCAGGGTTTATTTTTGGGAATGTTGCCATGTTCACAGATCATGACTATTAAAGCTTTATTTCTACCTCTGTGTTAAAGGGATAGTTTGGATATTTTAAAGTGGGGTTGTATAAGGTATCCATAGCCTCAGTATTATCTATAGATGGCAGCCGGCACATCCCAGTTTGTAAAAGCAGGCAGCAGTACCGACACAGAAGCTAAGCGACATGCTGCTGTTGACAGGGCCAGCATGGAGAGCAGCAAAACGTATTTTAGCTATCAGAAAAAAAGGCCCACCTTAAAAAAATTAATATTGGTTTAAGTGTACGTAGTCTATATCCACGAGCTTCCACTTCCGGGACTGCTCCGTTCTCGCCGGACATTCCGCCACATGTCGTTCTTTTTGGCCGGATGTCCGTTACCTTCCACTTTCTTTTGTTTTGGAATTTTAAACTGCGGTGGATTTCTGAGGACTATGGTTAACTGCTCCTCAGATCTCTGCAGGGGAAATCCAGACAGCTAGCTAGACTATCTGTCCAATCGGAGTTTTCTGTTGCACGACTAAAACAACTTTTTGATACACATGTTCCACCAAAACAAGTTCCTTCCCGAGGCTATTTTGCAGCAGAACTCTTTCTTTTTTCCACGCCCATTAATCATCTCACGACCCCTCAAATTCATCTGGTGACCCTTTGGCAGGGCCCAAACCCTAGGTTGGGATCCAGTGGATTAAACTAGCTAACTGTAAATAAAGTAGTTTAAGCTAGCTCCACCTTGAGTGACAGTACTAACCAGTAATATGCTGCATACACATTGATACACAGTAGTATAACCAATCTAATAATGTTACATATCATAATACAACAGGGATGAAACTAGTACTTCTACTTTGATACTGTAAGTACATTTTACTGCCACTTCTGGACTTTAGCTTACCGGTAATTGTGAGTTTTTTTTTTTTTTTATATGCACTTTTACTTGTAATGGAGTATTTTTATATTGTTGTATTTGTACCGTTACTTAAGGGATTTAAGTACTTCCTTACCGGAATAAACCCTACCATAGCCTGCTTTGGGCCAGTGAATCAGCCCACTGAACTGGGACCAATTCTGGTGCATCGTCCATCATTGTGTCTGGCAACAGGCATGTTGGATTTCGGCTGCCATTGGGCTGAATAATTTTGACTCCCTCGGTGGCAATGACAACAAAAACTGCAGCTCTGAACCAAGAAACTAGAAAAGGACATCGTGGTCGTGGTAAAGACTAAAATTTGTCACAGCCCACAGGTGAGTTTTTCTTTGTTAAATGTAATTACCAGTCTACAGAGAGGAAGGAACAGTATCCATAACTGAACTATAGCCCTGTCACTGTTGCTACACCGTAGAATCCCATTTAGCTGTGCTGAGGAGACTGGAGAGCCTATTAGCTTGTTGCTTCTTTTTTTTGTTGAGTGGATTCATTTAGAAAACTTAATTAAATAGAAAAGCTTGAGGATGATGATACATCCTGAGCAGCATGGGAGTTGAAGTGTTGTGCATCAGTTTGCTGCTGGAGGAATTTCAGTCTTATTGACGAATGAATCCTGTACTCTGATTGCATTTTCGTGGGATTTAAATGTTGTACCTTCATGCATTTACTACGGGTGTCAGTATGTTTGTGTCACAGAACTCTGCAACATGAATACATTGGATGTGAAAAAAAAACCTCAGTAAATACATTGGATGTAAAAAAAAAAAAAAAGTCCCCTTGCTTGTTCTGCTTTCTGAGGAAAAACTCCTTTTTACTGATTGTTATCAACTTTGATTGAGTTGATAAATGTGGTCTTGTGAGTGTGTGTTTGTGTGAATGAAATATTTTAGTGCAACTACAACTTTCTGTCCAAGTCTGGTCTGAATCAAGAGCTTTTTTATTATGATCTCAGTGGCTCAGCCTTGGAAGCCAGTCACGTCTTCTGTAAATAATCCAAGACTAAATCACCAGACCTGTCACATGATACAGTGTTTTGTCAGCAGCAGCTTCATGACAACTGTCAGACCTTGTGACAAATACAGAAATACATGAGACACACACCACGATGTTAAAATAGCCACATTACAAATAAAATGTCAGCATGACAGCGCACATACTGTATGTCCACTCACACAAGCTCACACAGTAAGACTGATAAGGTACCTCCCAACCCTCCAGCAAAACACACACACACACACACACACACACACACACACACACACACACACACACACACACACACACACACACAATCATGAACAAAGGCCAACGTCTCATCTTCCTCAGTAGCCCATCTCACTGTTTCAACTAATCTTTACCATCACAGGCCGGGCCGCCATTGTTGGGATTTCCTCTTCTTAATTACCAGGAAACTGGGCTTTGTGCTTACTGTGCGGCAGTGTCAGGCTCCATTTCTAACCCAGTTGTGTGTCTTTAACCCCCCTGTGAGGCTGGAGTGCCAGAGGGCCAGCTAGGTTTACCACCTGTTGTGGCAATTACTAACTGAACAAAGCACTGAAGGCAAGGAGGGGTGTTATTTTACCTGTCAGTGCTTTCTATATTTTAAGAAAATAGTCATCATCATCATCAGAAGGCAAACTACCACCACTATTATCCAATACAAGCATTTAAGCTGCTGTAGATTTTTATGTCATGAAATACAATACAAACTGCATAACCAGCATGGAACAAGTGCATTAACCCTCCTGTTGTCCTCGGGTCAATTTGGACCCATTTTTATAAAGTTTCTATATTGGAAATTTGGGTTTCTTTCAACCAAACTGTCAATAACGTGGATGGTTCCATGCCATGCTCTACACAAGTAAATTAAGTGATCCGTTCACTACTTTCATTGAATTTGGGTGTTTTGTTCAATTTTATAGTACTTGAAGAAAAATTTATGAAAGAATGTTGAAAAACGTGGACAAAAAGACACGAAAACGTAAAAAAAAAAAAAAACGTTGGGAAAAGTGACTAAAATGTCGGAAAAGCTTCTGAAACATCGGAAAGTGACAAAAACCTCGAACAAAGGGACAAAAACATCAGAAAAAGGGACAAAAACATCAGAAAAAGGGACAAAAACATCAGAAAAAGGGACATAAAAACTTGCATGAAAGCCTCAAAAACATCGGGAAAAGTGACCAAAACGTCTAAAAAAAGTGACAAAACCGTCGCGAAAAGCTAAATCACACAAGGTCCCCAGATGATACCAGGTCTGTGTGAATAGGGCTTATTTTCAGCAAACCAGCAAAACTGTTCAAGTGCTACATTTAGGAAACAAGTTGAAACCTTGCTAGTTGTTTATCTGGGTTCAAAGCAGAAGTAAATACAACCAATTCAAAGAGAATAATTCATGAATACATACATTTTCATACGTAATGTTGTATGATAATGACTTTTATTCTCATCTATTGTTTGCTGTTGCTCTTAGGCAAAGTGCCCAACGACTCATCTATCCCATTGTCCACCGGTTGCCCCAATTATCCAGTCTCCCATGAATGAATGTATAAAAAAAGTCAAGCGGACGTGGTTTCTTTTGCTTTGAACCTTGATGAAGACCTTTCGAAACGCCATGTTAATGGTATGGCCCCATTTACAATGAAAAAGCATAAAGGCTATTTATCCTAACTTTCACTTTGCTCTTGTGTGTGCAAGGGCACACGTTTTTCTTGTTGTCTTCAAGAGCAGCACAATTTGTTTCTTGAGTGCATCCTAAAGGCCAATCCACACCGAAAGTGTTTTTGAAGTAAGTCCACCCTCCCATCTCATGGAAGCGATACACTTCGGTTATATTAAATGTAACAATCCAAACAGGCTGCGAGACACGCACAAGCGTTGTGTGCCACCGTGGGGCCCCTGTGACGCCACATTGCTCTGGGCGGACTGTTACTCGCTGCTCACGTCTGGCTTTTGATGTGGACTCCCAGGTAGACTCACACATTGCTCTTCTGGACAGAATTTGAATTCAACTAGAGTTTTGATTCATATCCATAACCACAATCTTTCTCTAAGCTTGACCGTACATCATTTCCTTTACGCCCCTATTGTAGAATTTGAAAATGTCAGCACTGAATGTTAAAAACTTTGTCACTGAATATATTTTGAGGTTTTGGAGAACCATCCAATATCAGCACTCCTGTATGGGGATAGGGTTGCTTTTACTATCATTTGCTATTTAATATACACAGTAGGAAGTTATGACATGTCGGAGCGAAGGACAGTTCCCTCCCCGCTACATGTCGGCCTTTATCTGAAGGACACACCTTCACAATGGAGAAACTGTATGAATAAGGTTTCTTTGAAGAACTTGGTCAGACTTTGAGTATATATATCAGCCGTCGTACTGTATGGATTCCCCCCCCCCCCCTGAGAGCAGAGCGTTTCTAAGGTGATTTTAGTGAGGGTAATCTCTCATAATTCAAGTCGGGTGGGTTCACCGGAAATCAAATCAGCTTCCCAGCCTGTGAGCTGAGGAGGCAATATCCCAGTGCAATTCTTCATTGACCTACATAGCATTTCTCCCTGACAGTTCCTTCTCGCTCTACACCTCCCTCCCTCCCTCCCTCCCTCCCTCCCTCCCCTCCATTGCCCTGATCTCTAGGGCTTCTCCCTGTGCGTTTGATGATGAGCAGCACAATATTCATCACCCCCGAAGTGGAGAATAAAAAAAAAAAAAAGTGAAGAATAGAAAATCAACCCGAAAAGAAGAGAAAAAAATCATATCTATACCAAAAATTGGAATTTCTGCCAAGCGGTTCGCTCCCTGGCTTTCCAGAAATGTAATTAAGCAAGCGAGGCAATCGCAAATCGGCGTGGATCCCAAAAAAAAAAAAAAAAAAAAAAAAAAAAAAAAAAAGATCGCTTGATTAGGTATCGAGGATTGGGTAATTTCCATCAGTGATGATGTGAAATTGGGGTGCTGCAAGAGTGAGTTGAATATGTGTGTGTGTGTGCCCTGAGTTCACACACACACACACACACACACACACACACACACACACACACACACACACACACACACACACACACACACACACACACACCCATTTGCTGTTAAATGCTGTCACATGTGCAGACACTCATACAGACCCACATGCACACACCCAGAGACAGGCAGTAGACTAGGCTCCCTCATCATTAATTCAGGAGCCATCACTCTCACCCTCCTTCTGCCCCTGAGAAGCTCTCGATGCTTCCCGGCAACATTATGCATATTTATTCATACATCCTCCCCGCTTCACTAAATGTCACTGTAAATGTTTCTACTTCTAATGAAGCTATTTCTTTATGTTTTTTGTTCTATTCCCTCTACCCCACCCTCATCCTCCTCTTCTTTTGTGTTACCCCCCACCCCACCCTGCATCTGTTTGAATGAGGAATATTCCTGAAAACGTTTCAGGTTCGTTGTTCCTTCTCTATTACCATAATGTCTCTAAACTTCAGAAGCACTTTATTCAGCCCTCTGCTAATTCCGTTCACACTTAGTTTCACCTCGCGCAAATGTCTCGGAGGAGAAACGCTGCCTTTGTAGCAATTACTCCAGAGCTTGAGCTGACTGAACCCCCCCCCCCCCACAACCACCACCACCCGTAAGAGTCAGCGGTGCAAGGATTTTTCAGGGTCTCCTCTGGTTCTTCACCCAGAGCCTCAGAAAGTGAATGTAAAGCCCGAGACACACCAAGCTGATAATCAGCTGTTGGACAGTCTGGCGAGGGTCGGTGACTCGAGTCTGTTCCGTGTGTCCCGTGCCGTCGTCTGTCTGAGGGGCCGTCGGCGTTCATTTTGGCCGACCTGACATGTTCAGTCGGAGACAGGGCAGTCGGGACTCACCCGGAAATGGCGAGCAGAATGAGCGTGACTAGAGTCTCTCAATCTTTTAAACTGACCTTGGTTGATCTGAAATGAAGACAGATTCAGCAACTGCACGGCCTATTTCTCTCTTAAAATGTTTTCAGGAACATGTTTCAGTGAACTATTTTAGTACAATATGAGATCGTTACATGTCATTTAGCTGACATTCAGATCGTATTCTGAACGAGCCGCCATGACAGTCTGTCTTTGAATTTCCGGAGAAAACAAACTCACGTGACACGTTCGTCCAATCAGCTGCCGGTTTTCATTTCTTGGGCAACAATACAGAGTAGCGCCGCCTGCTGCTATGGAGACGTATTACGTTTCTCAAGTCGGTGTCGCCTCAGTGTGTTCCGAGGCAGTTTTTCGGACCTCGGGGACCCGACTGATCATTTCGACTGGCTTTTCTGCCGAGGCTCGGCCGTCTGGTTGGTGTGTACCGGCTTTAAGAGAGCCAGCTCACTTCGGCTTCTGTTTGTCTCTCTGACTCGCCGTTTTCAATTCCATTTACCTCTCTCTCTCCCTGCTTCACCTCCTGTCTCACACAAACACACATGTGCATCCCACATCCCTGCGAACAAAAAGGGCCCCCGTTTGTGCCAGCAAGCCTGTTCAAGAGTACGTGAAACATTCTTGGGCTTGTAATCATCAACAGCTCCAGATGTTGTGAAACAGGTACAGCGGCTACTATAGTGCGAGAGATAACAGTACCTATTCACGTTCAGCCTGTAAGCTGTCTTTCACTGCGGTTGTCATGGAGGAGAAACTGGAACACAGTATGATTAGTAGGTTAACAAGGTCTTGTAAAATGTTCATGGTCTGCACCTCTAATCCACTTTGTAATGCAGTGGAACGGGAGCATGCATTTAAATATGTCTGCTGGTGGAGGAAATAGCATATCTGTCATCTCATACTGAACTTAAAAGTCCAGAGTGTGCGCCGCAGTGATGTCCCTGATGCACTCTGGGACGGTCAGAGTACTTTTTTTGTTTTTGAAGAGGAAACTCTGCCAAGATGGATATGGTGTAGTTGATATCAAAAGGTTGGGGTTTTTAGTGCATAAATCCAAGAGATTAAACTGTCCATATCACAGCAGCAAGCAAGATCCAGTGTCGGGCTGAGATCAGTGCACCATACGTTGGATGATGTGACATCAGGACTGGCATCCTGCACCCAGTCATTTGAGGCAGCAGGGCTGAAAATATCAGACCTCGCTGTGCAGCTGCAAGCGGAAAATGGACGAAATCTCTTAATGGGTGGCCCAGCGCGTTCTGTGAGGCTGCTAGCTGGTTAGATTCTTCTAACCAGTAAACTGTTTGGGGTACTGTTATGAACTATAAGCCTGTAAGGCTAGCCAGGATAGCGATTAGTCCAGTTGTGATGGGAGCTAATATAGCTTTAGGGCAGGGGTCTTGAATGTTTTTTTAAACATTATTTTATCTCTCAGTTCTTTAATTTCTTATACTGCACTGTCAATTTTATTCTTGTCTTTTATCTAGTGGTATTTTTGAACAGATAACGGACATATTTCTGAGAATTTCTCCAACGCGGGTGTGACATAGATTAGAACTCAAAAAACACGGGTGTGACAATACATTATCCATACAAGGACCACGTCTGTGAACTGGTCAGATTTAGTCTGTGAACTAGGCCAATAAGAAAGACAACGTCTGTGAACTTGTCAGATATTTCTGTGAACTTATCAAGAGACAGATTTAGGATTTAGCAAGGTTTACCGAGATTAGACTAAGCTTTGTAGCGACGGCTACATCGTAGTGAAAATTAGAACTACTGCAATTTTGTAATAGGTAATATTCTTTTTTTTATAATTTTTATCTGCTCTTTAATGTTTTAATTTGTTTTTTAATCATTTTCTAACTGTTCTTTAATGTTTTATGTAAAGCACTTTGAATTGCCCCGTTAGTGAAATGTGCTATACAAATAAAGCTGCCTTGCCTTGCCTTGCCTAAACCAAGGAGCCCTTAACTGAAAGAGAGACCGAGCAGGGACCCCCTACTACATACATTGTATAAAATTAAGTTGCATATTAAACTGGGCCTACAGTAACGTGTAGGGCGGCCTAAAGCCTTTATACATACCTTGTTTGCATATAATACTAAGCTATTAAAATAATAATTGTTGTTTTAATTTTAAACACACTGTACATGTGGCACAGTGAATCCTTAGGATGAACTGTATCTGTGGGTGGCTACCTTAGTACGTTACCTATAGGCTAATAGGCCTATCAGTGGGGATTTTTATTTGCCAATAATATACAGTACGACAAAAAATATGGTGTTTTCTTTAAATCAAACCATGTAAACCTATTCTTGTACAACCTCTAAATTAAAAACAATTAGAAAAACAATTATGAACCTGAAAATGATGTATGAGGTCTTTAATACTGTCTTATTTCTCTCGTCTCCCATAGGTGTTCAGTTGAGTGGAGATCTGACTGGGAAGGCCATAACATATGTTATAACCATTCAGTGAGCCCTTGTGTACTGCACAGAATCATATATTCATGTGTTTCCTCTAATGTGTCACCTACCTGCAAACTCTAACCCAAAAAAAAAAAAAAAAAGTGTTTAATCATGTCCATATTCTGGCAAATGACTCCGAAGACAGACTTTTCAATCAGAGATGGAATGCTCACACTGCCATTGTGCCAAATGGGTTGAACCTGTACATTTCACTCTGACTCACTCACGTTGGTGAATGGAGGCCAGGCTAATGAAATCAAGTCCACTGCTCACAGGAGCCATAAAACGTCGGCTTTTGTACCAGAGCTAATTATTCATCAGGGCTGTACTAAAGATTAGTGCGGATATATATGAAGAAGCAAATCCCTAAATGGCTCTTTTATTGTTCCCCTACAACCCCCCCACCCCACATTTTAGATATGGCACAGGCAGGCACCCTTGTGAAATGACTCTTGTTCCTGTGTTATCCTGAAAACACGAAAGGCTAGTTAGAGCTGCCTCAGATAGAGATGCCTGGCACCATTTGAACATTTGTGTTATCAGCAAGACAGAGAATTAGCAAGGCTGGGATGGGAATAAAGCCACTCAATCCTCTGTCTCCCCCTCTCTCTAGGAACAGAAAATAATAATGTGCAGGAACTGTGCGCTTATCTTGTGCTATTGTGTCACAAAAACTTTTCAAAAGAGGGACATCTCAACAGACTGTGCATAAAGCATGTCAACCTCCGGAATTGACAGTGCTGCTTACGTTCCTAGTAGGGCGACACAATGATTTATTTCTGAAAACAAGCAGATTCTAAACACAGTGCATTGAAATGACTTCACAACTGCTACGGTGAAGAATGCCGTTAATGCTGATGCATGGGAAGTCGGACTCAAAATTGATGCTGAATATAGTGATTAAGTCTGCAAAAACCTTTAATCAGCGCACTTGTTTGTAAACCCAGCTGTGCAATCATAAAGGCATTACAGTAAGGTGAGCTTGAGGAGCAATGGGTGGCTCTCTCTGAGCTGCTCACCAGCTCTGATGCCCCCTACAGGGCAGAAAGCATCCTAACCACAGAGACCTGCAGCTGGAAACCTCCAGTTATTGCACTCAATTGAGCTAAAACAGCAGAGAACTCAAGCAGCGGTGTGTGTGCCAGGCTTAACCCTTAAGAACCGGTGACTGCCGTTAGGGGAACTTTTAGCCTGGATTCTGTTTAACTTTCAGTTCCTCTTATTACTGCAGTTGCACAATGACAGAAAAATACGAATGGACGTTTTGCGCTCGCCGCTGTCAGTGTCAGGGAGCTGTCTAGTTTTATAATCAGTTGTATCTAATAGAAGAAAAAAAATACTGTTGCATTTTCCTGGAAATTACCTAAGGGATTTCAAATGAGGGGTATGTGAATGCACTATAAACTAGAGGGGCGTTAGTAATTCAAAGTTTTTGGGACTCTTGCCCATAAGACAGGACATGAGCAGTGGACGTAGCATCCGTGACATCACCCCCATTGGTTTGTGGACTGCCGTTTTGAAGCCTCGAGTTTGGCGAAAGTTGCCGGTTTTCAACCTGAAGGGAGTCATCCAGTTGAAACGCTTGACTCACAGTGAGAGGGTCAAAGTTTAGGATTAAAACACGGACAAGATTGATAGAATGCAGGTTTAAGGCACTTCCGCATTGGCTTCACTTTTCAGACCCGGAAGCTTCATCCATTAGTTTTACAGTCTATGCTCCTGTCTCCACTGTTGTCCTGTGTGTGTTTTTTTTTTTTTTTCAGATCTCCAGAATCCTTCCCTGTCACCTCTGATGCTCATTCAACACTTCATCCGTGCCAAGTCCAACATATGTTTTCATTTGATTGCTATAAACCCAGTTTTCATTGTTAATAATACCAATCAGAGGGACTTCTAGTTTTTGTTTGTTTGCTTTTAGTCACTTGGCACCCCTGGTTGGTGTCACGTCTCCCACCTATAATGACGAGATCACAGTCAACATGACATAAGCTGTGCATTTTTGGTACAGGCGGAAGTGTGACACAGACGGACAGACTGTCCATACACCGACGGAGAACAGCTTCTTTGTTCACAGACACAACAGTGTGCACTCACTGACTCCCCTGGGCCCCTATAGGCTCCCAGGAAACAGGGCCTCAGCCCATAGTGTACCTCAATGATATTCCGATGATATTTCTATATAGGAGCATGTATGGAGCTCAATAGTGCCAATGTCACTTTAATAATCTTCCAATATTTAATAATACTTAACTGTGATGTTCGTGTTGCACCCTTTTAAAATGTAGGCTATAATAGAAGTATTAGTACTATACTACTAAGTACTATAGTTTCTCATAAGGACAGAAAAATATTGAAAGATTTTTTGTGAGTGATCCAAAATCCAAATGAAAAAATGGATCTAATTCAAGATGGCTTACAAGCTCAAAGACGTCATTGGGTTAGTGTCAAAAGTGACTCTGATGCTTCCAATGAAGGCTACAGGCTGATAGAGAGAGAGAGAGAGAGAGAGAGAGAGAGAGAGAGAGAGAGAGAGAGAGAGAGAGAGAGGCAGCTGGGTGAAATCTGCATGGGTGAAATCTGCATCTCGATTGCAGACCTCCTCCACACACTGACTGCAACACGCACACACGCACGCCAACAATCACACGCGCCCGCGTATTTTACGTGTGAGAAATCACGTGTATTCATCCCTCGTAAAGGGGCGTGTAGGGCTGGCAGGGACTCAAACCCTCTGCATTTGGATCAGTGGAGGAACCGAGAGCGGTGGCGCACGGAGAGACGGACAGGGAGTAAAACTTATATTAGATCAACCAGGACTTTTCTATTATTCTTTCCATCCCTTTGACATTTTCGGGACTGTCTATTTGCCACTCACACTGGCCGGATTTCACTTGTGAAAGCGCTGACTGAAAGGGAGCGAAACAAGGAGCGAGACGCTGAGAGATCAGCGGGGAGAAGACTTGTCTGTACGCGGAGAGGAGAGCGAGTCTCCGGGCATCGGCTGTGCGTCTTTGCGCCGTGGGGAACCGAGGACCGATTTTGACTGCGCTGTGGTTCTCCCCCGACGTACAAAAACGGCTTTTTTGGGGAGGGGGGGGGATAACTTGACTTGCTTTTTGTGGGGCTCTGGAGAAGATCTGGTGTCATTGTAACAGAAACGGAGGGAGTCTATCGGATCGTACACTCTGCTCCACGCATGTTGGAAGTGGAGAGAGGAGGGCTGGATGCCTGCGGGTTTGCGAGTCCTCAAGACGCAGGTGAATGCAGCTGCTTTTATTTGCCTTATCCATAGGACTGAAAGAAGTATCGCTGCGTTAAAGTGCACAGAAACGAGCATAGCTTTTTTTCCCACAATTGTTTCCATCATTTCACATACAATTTTATCAATGTGGCTCGATCTGATCCCGCTATTGTTTTTGCAGTCCCTTATTTTGTGGGTTTCAAATATACAGATAACAATAATGTAAAGAAAACTATCTTTTCATGTAGGCTGTTGCCCCGCATTGTGTTTGTGGAGGGTTTTGCAGTACAGGACTGTGTGATTGAGGTTTGCTGAATACAAGCCTGCTCTGTTCCTTTTTGTGCCGAGTGACCCAGTAAGGGCAGCCTTGAGTAAATGACTCGAGGCTACGTTAATTTACGCTTTAATTGATTTCCCCTACATTTCAGAGTGCCAGTTTAATGGTGTCACTGTTGTGGGGCAGACAATCGGTGCATCTGGATGGCTACTGGTGCATTAAAGGAAACCCACAAGGTCTAACAGGGAAAGAAGAAAAAAAAACACTTTCTATTATTTAGCTCCTGTCCAAACAAAACGGGGCCTCTTATAAGCACTGCGGTGCAGATATGCTTTTATCAGAGCTGGGGAAACAGTGTTTTGAGAGACGGACGAATTGGGGGACACAAAAGGGAACTTCTGTAGATTAGGCAGTCCAGTGTGTCATATAAAAAGAACCGGTCCCGGATAGATGCCGGAGAGGACATCCCGAGGAAACACCCCTACAGTATGCTCTATAATCCAGATTTGTAATTGTTACAATTCATGATGTTTTATAGTAGCATATTTTCGCCAAATATCATATTTGGTTATGGGAACCCAAATAATGTTTTAAAATGTTCCTGGGGGAGTCATGTTCTGTTAGGCTACTACCTATCCCATTAATGTCTAGCTCATTTTTGTAAAAGAAGAGAGGGAGGGAGGGGGAGGGGAATAGAGAATGAGTGAGTAAAAAAGAGAGAGAGGAAGAAAGAGAGAGAGAGAGTCATGTCACTTAACGGACTGCTGGTACACTGTGACTCAGTGTGCAGCTCCGCTTACATATAAAGACACGGAGCTTTTTTTCCCCACATAGGTTGGCTATTTGTAATCAAGCCAATCATCAACCTCTCCGAGTGCCCACGCTGAGCCTATAGAAGCAAAGTGGTCACAATTTGGGGTGTAGGGGTGTATCCATGTCTCTATAGTATTGTTGCATCAGTAACAGCGCGTTTAGACAGATCGGGAAATGCCCAGAGCGCACGGCCGCAGCACGCATTCCTAACCTGCTCACATCTCCGTATTTTATCTTCTCACTCCACAGCCAAGGATTACATCCTGCCCGGGCATCGTTTGACGGAGTAACAGCGCAAAAAAAGAAGAAAGGAGTGGGTCATTTCTTCATATATCTTGGCTTTCTTTTGGAGAGGGAATGGCACGGTCGGCGCTGGAGAGAGGAGTGCAGCCGGCACAGGCGAGAGGAAACAGGAGCTGAATGGCAGGATGCACGCGACCTGAGCCCGCTCTCAGATCAGTTCCAACTTCGCTAAAAGAGACACTTCTGCTTTATTTGTCGAGTTAAGAGGAGAGAAGAATACTTGCCAAAAAAAAAAGAAAAGAAAAAGAAAACCTGTTGGAGGAGATTAAATTCGGAGTTTTTTTTGTATACGTAATTTTATTTTTTGGTTGAGAAAACAAGGATGCATTGTGGATTAGTCTTTATCCTGTTCATGGGAATCCTTTTGGTGGCCAAGGCTCTCAAAAACGGTAAGTGTGACATCTGATATCTATAGAAAGAAAGCCTTTATGTACTCTGCAAAGCTACTAATCCCAATATTTTTCTAAAAGATTAGCCCTGCTCTGATCTCCGCTGATCTTTAGGCAAACTCGCAAGGCGCTCACCTGCCCACTCCGCCTACACCCTCTTATTATATTTCAACAGAGACTTTAACATCATTGCTCAATAGTGACTTTATACAGTAGATGCTGTCAAAGCCGTCATCAAATGTGTTTCCTTCTTTGTTTTATATAACTTTTGATATTCCTGTCGTGAACTCTATGATATTGAGTAGGTTTTTTTTTGTTACCATGGTACGGTATCATAATCATAATACCATTTCAATTCCTACATTTTATACAACTTTATACCATTTTGTATTTAGGCTACGTAATAAGAGTCTTTTGTGAGACTTGTAACCTATAATAGGCTCTTTTTAGAACATGTTTTAATCCCTTCTTGTGGTGACAGCTTTCGGTTAAGAAGGTCTGTGTTTTGGTAAAGTTCAAAAAGTCCCCCCAAATCCTCGGCTTACACAACTTCCACCCGTGTTCTATTCTTACAGTATCGGTTACAGTTTCGTTTCTCCTTTGCGCTTTTTATTCATTTTTATTTCAATTTCATTAATTTCCAAGAGGCGTGTGTAGATTAGAGCAGCAGACGGTGGAAGCTTTTTTTTTGTGATAAAAGGATGAAAACGCGCGCAAATGAAGATAAATGTGAGCAGCGGGCCTCTGATAAAAACAAAGGGTAATTCCTTTGAATGATGACACTCATACTGTAGTTTAAAGGAACACACTGGAGATGCCTGTGACTTTTGGCTTCGGCAAAAGAAAAACTTTTTTTTTTTCCTGAAGCTTCTCCATTCACACTTTTTATTTGGATCGCTTATACATCTATTACCAAAGCTGCTCCTTTTCTTATTTCAATGTGAGGAACTACTCCTTCATCCCAATGCGCCACAGACTTTATACTAGACTATTAGACCCAATATTAATAATAACAGTATATAGAGCCAATATATATATATATATATTCCAATATATATATAATATATATATTCCAATTAAAGTCTGTAAAAGATAGATAGATAGATAGATAGATAGATAGATAGATAGATAGATAGATAGATAGATGTGTATTTTGGACCCTGACTTCAATCCATAGGAGGAACAAACTTTATCTGAAGGCACACAATAACTGGTGTAGTCCAACTATTCTATCGCTGTGTAGCTATAGACAAATGTAAATAATGGCATAATCAGAAATCTGAATTATGAGGGTTTTTTTTGTTTCCATCCTTAAGGAACTCTTTTTATTAATTTTTTTTCCTCCCCTCTGCAGATAAATGTGGAGGCAACATCAGGATCTCAACCGCCAACTACCTCACCTCGCCCGGATACCCCATGTCTTATCCCTCTTCTCAGAGATGTGTGTGGGTGATATCTGCGCCTGGCCCCCACCAGCGGATTCTCATCAACTTCAATCCGCATTTCGATCTGGAGGACCGGGAGTGCAAGTAAGTACGCCGCCGCAATCTTGTCTATGAAAAACAGATGTGCTTTTGGTCCCCCCCCAAAAAAACTCTATTCTATTCAATCAGATTTTGTCCCCGGGCCACAATTTGATCTTAAGTTAGTCCGGAATAAAGATGGATATTGAGAAACCTCTTTGGAAATGATTTATGCTTTCATCCTGCGAAAAAAAAAAAAAAATGAATGAAAAAACAGTATTAGTGAAATTAAACTGTCTGGAAAGGTTTTTTAAAGTACCAATTTGGCCCCCAGACCTCACTTTGGGAGCCACTACACACTGACAGGCTGTGTAGAAGCTGTTCACACAAACACAAACACAAACACAAACACAAACACAAACACACACACACACACACACACACACACCATTACATTCCTATTTTATGGCATGTCTGTGTGTTCCTTACATATGTTTGTGTAGCGCTCATGTGTGTGACGCTCATTCCCCCCTTTCCCTCATGCATATTGCACATGAAACTGCGCCATCTAGTGTCTGCAGGGCCACTGAAACTGTGTCAATGCAATCCTGCTCTGGCACTACACATGGCAGCAGGAATGTCCCATCCCTGCTACTTGGTTTTGGCATGTCCTCGCTTCTCCTTCTTGTGGAATGAAGTCACCGGGGTATAATATTGATTTGAGTTGCTGTACTTTTGCAGAAGGCATTGAGACAGAGCTGTGGGTCCAAAAGCTCACCAGAGGCCATTAACTGTGGTTACTTAAAAAAAAAAAAAAAGGTCCAAATTAATGAGCCATTAACTTTCATATTTCCCCTTAAAATACCATTACTCTCCAAACATCCATGAACGGATTCCATAAAAAACAAACAATCCTTAGCTTATTTTAATAAGCTAGTGACTCTTTGTTACTGTCAGAGTTGGAAAACAAGGAAAATGATTTGACTATTTTCTAGGGATGCACCGAATCCAGAGTTTTGGGGTTCGGCCGAATACCGAATCCACTGGTTAAGATTCTGCCGAATACCGAATCCTACTCCCATCCTCAGTCCATTAACACAGTAAACACAGTAATGAAGTAAACACATGGTTAACACCAGTTTTTAGCTGTGACTGTCCTTCCTTTGCTGTACCGTAGATTCCTTCATGCACAACTCGTATTCTTTCGGATGTTTCATACGCAAACGTTTTAACAGCGGCGATGGTGTGTATTGTTTAGGGTCCTCGCCACCACGAGACAAATCGGCATTGCAAATTGAACATGTAGCTGGACTTGAATGGCCTTCTTTTGACTGAAAGTACTGCCAAACAACACTTTTTCTGCTCACGAGTTCCATTTTCACTTTCTCACAGCCTACTGCATTGAACGCTCCACCTACGTAAACACCGTCCCGTAATCAATGGCGGCGCCATTCCGTCGACCAGCGTAGCGCGCGTAGTGCAAGCGTAGGGTTCGGTTCGGTGGAACAAAATTCTAAGGTTCGGCAGAAACCGAACCCCCTTCAAAAAGCCCAATATTCGGCCAAAGCCGAATCCTGGATTCGGTGCATCCCTAGTTTTTTCACCTAGATTTCATCTGAAAACTAGGTGGATTTACCCTTTTAAGGTAAATCTTTCAGTGACAGTTAGTCACTGATCCTTATTTGACTTGTAAGCTGCGAGCTGTCGCATCCAACATAAGGCTAAGCGGCTAACCTGTTGTCAGATAGATAGTTTAAGCCGATGGAACAGGAGACAGACAGTAATGTGATGAGCCTGTGTCAGTGCGGGTGCCCTGAGGTGAGCCTTGCCTGGGCCGACTGCCTCACTCTGATTGCTTGTGTGCGTGTGTGTGCGTGTGTGCGTGCGTGTGTGCATGCGTGTGTGGTTTCGGTGCGTGTGTCGGTGCCTCTGCCCTGCTCTGTCTCAGCTGTTTGTTTACGCTGCAGGGCTCGGGAGAGTACAGGGCTTTGCTGGATCCTGTTACTGTATCCCCGCTCCACCCAAAACCTGGACCCTATGCTTCTTTTGTGCTCCCTCAATGCCCCCCCACCCCCCCCTGCACATATGTCTGCAGGGTTTGCTCTTTTAATCCCGGATTTCAATCCCACTTTAACCTTTCTTTACTGCCGTCTGAGATTTATGGCAGGCCGAATGCTGCTGTCTTTTAAAAGCTGGATGCTCCTTGACACTTCTTTTGGGTCCGATTTCAGCACCAGAGGGACTATTAAACTGTCCAAGATCCTCAGTTAGAAAGAGTGAGCGAGGAAGGGACAGGAGGAGGAGGAGGGGGTTAGCAGTAACAATGCTTGTGCTAATCAAATTAGTCAGGAATGAATTTCCTGTTTCTAAACACATGCAGTAAAAAGAATTTAGTCCCTGCAGGCTCACAGAAGGCTGCTTTTTTTCCAAGTTGAAAGGAGGGCGGGCTTTGAGTTTAGTGATCCATCCATGTATCATTTACAAAATGAGCTCTGTGCATTCATTTAGCAGCCTGTTGATTGCCAGTTAGTTGTTCATAAATGTGTTGGCAGATGAAGTTCGCGCAGAGCATGTGTTTGCATCTGTAAGCGTCTCCCTCCCTCTCTTTCTCCCCTCCTCGCTGTTTTTTTTCTTCTTCTTTTGCCTTTACCCTATTTGCTTATTCATTACTTATTTGGAGCAGACAAAAAACCCATGTTATGTTAGAAGGTTTTAAACCACTTTTCTAGAGCAAACGCTAACAAATGACACCGGCTGACGGTCTCCGATTCATGTGGCCACGCACCGGAAACCGGTGTGACCTGACTTATAGCTTTTTTTTTCTTCTTCTTCTTCTTCTTCTTCTTTTTTTTTACCGTTTCATTTTAAATGTTTTTAATGGACTGGGTTTCATGGGACTTTAGTTCCACTTCACAATGGATTCCAACTTGTGTGGCTTCACAAAGAAAAGCCATGAAGTGAAATCCATTTTTCCTTTTTTCCTTCTTAATTTTTAAATGATGGCTCTATGTAACATGAGAGTGAGTTATTGTGCTAATCGCTGACACGGCGTATCATAGGTAACTCGATTATGGGATGGGGGGAATAGTGACTTATGTATTTGTAGACAGTAGTTGGGTGTGATTTGTGTTGGACACGTCAGACTCCCTGTCGCAGCGCCACTCACCAAATCAGCCCTTACATAATGGAAACTGATAAGAGACAGAAAAGCTTCCTTATCTGATGGACTGGCAGAGTGGGCGGAGGTGGTGGGGGCCGCGATGCATGCTTCAGTGCACTGCCTTGCAATCTAATTAGTGGGCAAATGGAACACATATGCTCCACATGTTCCCCAACATGGCTGTTATCAGCAAACCAAACAAGAAGCACTCAAAGTGGTGCTCGTAAAAAGAAAAACAGCCTTTACTGAGTGGAGTCTGGCGGGGGAGGGGGGGGTGGTGTTGTTGCACGTGTGCGCTACCCTTGACAGGTTTGTTTGGGGAAGCGCGGAGGCCTGTATCCTGAGAGCCGGAGGAGGAAAACACTTCATCACAGAGATAAGGAGACTAAGTGAGCCCTGCGATTCTGAATGCAGAACGTGTTTACCTTTCACGCACTGTTGTAGACTTTCACAGAGTGGAGTTTTGGGGGCCGCCCTCGCCTCTCTCACAGCTAATGAAGTTTGAGGCGAAGGCGCAGCCTGCATCAAGGCAAATATTTGAAGTCAATTTCGCTCTGAAAATCAGCGGAATGAGAAAGCTATAAGCTCGAGTGAAAAAACTGAAGCGAATAGATATGCTTTTGCTCCGCTCCCCCCCTGCACATGCACTCTCTGTTTTCTCTGCGATCTGATAAGGGCTGTCAGGCCCGTCTGACTCTCGCTGCTCTGCCAATCGAAGGAAAAATGGAGGTTTTAGTGGATTTGAATCTAAACGAGTGACAGACAGGTCTCACATAATGCAGATTGAAGGGCAATTTATCTCGTTTCTAAGACAGACTGTGGTTCTTACTGTTCAAGTAAGATATTTCTTTTTTAGAAATCTGAAAAAGTTTCCAGTTTGGAATGTAACTAAACTTTCATCCTGAGCTGCAGGCTGTTCTCTCCATCTCCTGCTGACTCCAAGAGGAGAACCAACTTTCTATTGAAACGATGCACCCCCTGACAACATTATGAATCATTGATGGCATCGGATATGCTGACCAGACGTAAAAAAAACTTCTTCAGCACACTGCAATCCCCTTGCAGTCAGTCAATCAGTCAGTCAAGTCAAGGCTGCACTGTTTTTCTTTTGGAGGGGTTAGAAACAGAGGGAGAGAGACACTGTCTCCTCTTTCTTAGCACTCCCTCATTTCTTTGCTTTTCTCTCTGTCTCTGTCTCTGTCTCTCTGGATGGTATTTTTCTGGAACTCAACAGAAATTCCAGTGTGACAGTCTGTGCAGGCGGGTGCATCTGTGCAGTTCAGATGAGATGTATGGTAGGGTGGTACTAGGCAGCGGAGATATTTGAGGAATGCCTTCTCAAGCAGCTCTTTGTGGGGGAGATCGACGGGAAAGTCAGTGAAAGCCTCCCAACTCTCCACGCTTCAAAAGTCTGCGAGAGCCCCCCTGCCTTCAGGTACCTGTAACTCAAAGCTTGGAAAAGCACTTTTACCCCTTTACTTTTTAATTGTAGTCCTCTCCTCTTTTTTTTTCGGTCCCTCTGCCCCTTCCACTGCGATCTCCCGCTGAGCTGCCCCTGTGGAACTGCTTGGCCTGCTGGGAAGGCAAACATTCTCTGCTGTGTACCCTCTACAATAGACTTCCTGCCCCTCCTGACATTCCTGACCAGTCTTGGACTCCAGGGATGACTAACAGGAGCTTGGGAAGGGGAGAGGTGTGGGTGGGGGTGGGGAGTGTGGTAATACCCTGCCCTGGATCTATAGTTGGCTCCCTCTTTGTCATGTGGAATCCCACTTACTCCACTCATACGGTCATAGTGCTCAACAAAGAGTGCCACCTGTTTTAAGGAAGTGAGAGTGGCGGACAGAATGGGCTTTGGAAAAAAAAAAAAAGATCTTCCTGGCCACTTTCCCTAATTCCCCTGTTATCCTGCCACCTGAATAGCATGTAGCAGCTCCGCGGTAAAGAGCAGCGGAGCTTCACAGCCAGGGAGTGGGGAGCGCTAGCTCCTTGCTGGATCTTTAAACAGCTCCTTCTCCCCCCCCCTTCCCCACTCCTCTCTCACTCCTCTCTGCAAGGCAACCATGGGCAAATAAGGAGAAGTGGGCTGTGTGACCGTTTATCAGCCGTTGTCATGGAGGAAAATAAATAAAGCAGGAACGCGACGGCAGCCTTTTCTTAACCGGCCTGGGGCGGCGGAGGCTTTTAAAGTGCTTTGACCTGCGGGGATTTGGAGTGACATGGATTGCGGAAGATACTTATGGCCTGTTATCCCGACATTTATTTCTGTTGTCGGTGTGTGCCTCTTTTCCGTAGTGCGTGTCAGGGAAGAATCTGTCCTGGTGTAGTTCAAAGCGGCGTCGCAACGTAAGCGCAGCGAAATAAAGAGCGCATAAGGCGACGCCGCTGCTTTTAGCGATTTAAAGGTTTGACAAAAGCAGATGAAATGATGCAGCTGGTATTTTCCACAGCAGTAAGACTCCCAACAGTTCATAACAATGGAAATCAAATTACACCTGAAATTACATTGAAACAGTGTACTTTGAAAAGACTAGCTTGTCAGCAGCATATCAAAGAGCAATTCACTTTGGATATGTCTTGTCTGCACTTTACGGCAATTATACCAAACCTTATTTTGTCAGCATGGTAACACTTCTAGACAAAAGCGTTCTGCATCTTTCAATTTGTGTTTGTAAAATGTAACCGTTGATGACGTGAGTTGAGCCATTTAAAGCAAATGAAAGCTGCTGATAGATGTGAAGTGTTCACCTTGCTAATTAACCACAGGGCAGCAGACAGAGATGTGGCACCTTCACTCTCTTTCCTCTTCTTCATCTCTTTTAAACAGAAAGGGTTACTCCCTGGCTAATGAGCAGGATTACTGTGAGTGTGGGAGTGACCTTGAGGTTGAGGTCTCTCTTTTTTTTTTTTTTTTTTTTCTCTCGCCGGTGAAGTGTTTCACCTTGGCCGCGGCTTGGAAGGGCAGCCTGATTGAAAAGCTTTCTGGCCGTGGCATCTGCCATCCTCCCCGCTGCTCTGTCACCGCTTTGATTCATGCGCAACCTGACCACAACCGGGAGGCGAGCCACTCTGCCTCGCAGCGGGAGGGAGGTCCACTTCACAGGCAGAGAGGAGTGAGAACAGGAGGAACGAGGGGAGGGAGAGAAAGAGAGAGAGACCGACGAGACGAGGCCGATGCTCATAAATAACCTGCCGGATTGTAAGCCTTGGTCACATTTCAGCGCAAAAGCACAAAAGCATCATGCAGCCTCACGTGTCTATCTGTGTTGGTTTTCATCTCGATGTGGGAGTTAGCGGCTCGTGTTGGCCAGGGACTGAGTGTCACTAAGCTGTTTCTGGCACATGGCTGGTGAATTATTTTTGTTTTCTTTTTTTTGTCCGTCCTTTTTCTTTCCAGGTCCAAACCGATGCGAGCTTCCCTATATGGAAGTTTCTTGTGGAATGGAGCCGCGGCCCACACAGCTTAGAGATGTCAGTCGTGTGCTCTTACTTTTTATCCAAAACAGATTGCTAGAAAAGGAGCCGTATGGACGGTCTCAAGATTGGAGGACAAGATCTGGTAGTCTCAGCTCGCTATCTGGACACACTATCTATCTATCTATCTATCTATCTATCTATCTATCTATCTATCTATCTATCTATCTATCTATCTATCTATCTATCTATCTACCGACCTACCTATCTATGTATCACCTCTATTGACTGTAAGAAAATTCATTGTCATTTTCCTTCCAGCATCGATGAAAATGCATTAAACACTGAGGCTATGATTCAATTATGCGTTTCTGTTTCCAAAAGGACAGTTGGCAATAAGTACCGTCTCCCCCTCTCTCGGCCTTATATAACATAATTAGCAACAGGTTTTCGTCTCTCGCCTTTTGGGCTTTCCATCAAATGCTCATTTCTCAGTTCATGAGGCTGCATGGAAAACAACAAGAAGGGATAAGGAGGGTAAATCAATAAAGAATAATTTGAGTTCACGATACGTGGGTGGCAGAGCGTTAGTCGGGAGAGGATAACTTTGAAACAGTACCTCCCAATGTCTTACTTACGCTCCCGTCCCAGGGGAGAAAGGAAGAAGGAGAGGCTGTTTAGTTGAATTGAAGAGGGAGTTCTGGACACTTTAACATAGCGTGTCCAGGCTTGTCAGACATGTTTCGTTCAGTGGTCTAACCTTGAATAGGGCTCATGAGTTTGATTGATGTTGCCGTGGTCCTATGTTGCCCTTACGCCACAGTGCTTTCAGATCCACATGGGTGTGGGGGCAGGTGGAAGTGGGGTGCTCAGCGACCACAGGGTTCTTTATTCAACAAATCAAGCAAATCCCCGGAGAGGCTCTTGGTAAAGCAAAGTTTGTTTGCAGTGGGTAAGAGGGTAGGTAGGTAGGAAGTTAAGCCAAGGACCCTCCTGTCTCGGCCCCAAATCCCCGGGGTCATTTTCGGTCAATGTGTTTCGGTCGGCTCGCTGGTGTTGTTTTTTTTTTCACCACTCAACCGGACGGGATTCGAGGCAAGCAGGCAGTGATTGATGGGGCGGTACCCCACTGCTCTCTGATTGAGTTAGAGCCACTCACAATCCCTCGCTTTGTTTGCTCTTTGCTTGATCTTTCCTCACTAAATTGGCAACATTAGTTGTGGTCTTTCTTTTTCATAAGTGCTACCACTTTATTTATTTTTTCTCACGGCTTTATTTATTTTGTTAGATGGCAGTAATTGGAAAGAAGAGGACAGCAATTCAGCCTCACAGCAACCTTCTGTGGCATTATCACAGTGGGGTAGTGCTGAAAGTGTTATTAGTAGCCTGTAGCCCCGGTGCCTGTCAAGCCGTTCTAGGCTGGCCCCTGCCGACACAGGGATAAGTGACAAGAAGGCCCATCTCTTCCATGCATACTTACACAATTTCCCAGAGGATTTCACCAGAAAGCAGAGGGGAATGAGCCTACTGGGCAGACGGCATCCAACTTGGCAGGAAAGTTTGATTGTTGGGCCTGTCAATGGAAGAGTCACCTTGCCCTTCAAAATGCTGGCAAGGGCTGGCTGGCCATCAGCACTTAGATTGGCTCTGTAATGCCAAGCATTCCGCCTGTGTGCCCAGCACCATGGAATAGATACACTGTTTGGCATGTGGCCCCAACAGCATGGCCTGTTCGGCTTCCAAAGTGCTGCATCATTGGAAAATCTGAGTTCTTTGCATGCAGTGAGAACAATACAGCCATCGGAATAAAATGAAGGATGTGGTTTTAAACCGTAGATATTGTGTCCAAGAGCTAATCAACGTTCAAAAAGGAAACTGACCAAATCTGGCAACAACTGATCAACTCGCAAATATGTGCCTATTGTAAAAACACTCCCCTTATTTATTTTGATCACCATCCTTTTTCCTCTTCCTGTTAAGAACTAGAAATAGCTTGTCTTGTCTTAAGGTTATTGTGTGGTTGAAGGCCAGGTAGCTGCTTGCACTTATTGTATACACTCAGGCGGACAATCCCAGTCCTCCACAACATTCTCAGGGCCTGTTCACAGTCTCCGCTGCTCCCAGCCAAGTGACTGCGTGTCCAGCCGGATGACCGGGTCACGGAGCACCCAGCCCAGACTGCTCTCTGACCCCCTCAATCCCCCGCCACCTCCGCAGACTGCAGGGAGGACAAAGAACAGAAAGACGAGGGAGAATGCTAGGGGGGACGGATGGGGCGTTTAATTGAATAATTCCCAGTGCAGTTATTACTACCATTGCCCTCGAGCTTCCTAGCTGTTGCTGAGCCATGTAAAACAATCTTGAGAGAGAGAGAGAGAGAGAGAGAGAGAGAGTGAGGAGAGAGAGAGAGAGAGAGAGAGAGAGTGAGAGAGAGCGAGAGAGAGAGAGCAAGAGAGAGCATGCTTTACGCTTCTGAATCTCTTGCTGGATTCATGTTGGCCCCTGTTTGCCAACTACCTTTATCAGCTATTTGCACTACTTCTCTCTTTTGTTTCAGTTCCGTCGCTCTATCAACCGCTCAACTTACATGCCTTCACTCTCTGTCTCTATCTCCCTCGTCACTCAGTTTCCTTTAAACCCAGCAACACCACCATCTCAGCCACGCCACACTCTTTCCCCCTTCCTGCCCATTGTGGAGATGAGAAAGAGAGTTTTTGAACAGCACCCAAAGGCTTTAACTCTAGTTGACCTCAGCCTCAACTCCCCTCCTCCCTTCCCTATCCTTCCATCCTCTACTCTTCTCCTCAGCTCTTCTTTGCCTTCTTTGAAAGCGGCGTGCTCCTCGCACACACAGCTCATTACCCAGCGGGGAGCACCGCTAGCTTCTCACAGCATCAGAAACAGATATATGATTGCCTATGTATATGCTGCTCCATTTTGGGGAGTGCATATTGTCGCTGTTTTTTCTCCTCAGCCCGTAAAATGCGAGGTTATGTAGCGTTCACTCGGCTAATGTTAGTCCCATGTTAAGTTCAGTGGGTCACTAGCTTGAAGTTGTGGACAATTATTTCCGTGTTTCCTTATGTTTCTTCTTGTCACATGGTTGCAGCATGCCGGGCCTCAATCATGTACATCCTACACATGTAATCATTGAGCAGGATATCCAGTTATAGTTTAAAAGCCCCCCTTGTTATGATTTACTCAAAATAAATGGGATACTGTTCATGGACTCTTTTGATTAGGGTCATGATCCTGGGCCATTTTGGACTCCAGCTTAAAGGCCTGTAATTCATCGAGATATGTTACACATTCATATGTTATGAACTAAGCTGAGGAATATGGGTCTTTGAGTCTTCATAGAGACAGAGCGCATCACATCACACTCTGAAAGCCACGTCCAAAACAACTCTCCGCTCTCCATTGACTGGTATTGCGTGAAGGTGCCTCCTGGTCAATTTCGTGTGCTAGCAAACAACAGAAAAATGCCTAAAAGCTGCTGTGTGGCGATATTCACTACCAACAGGATAAATAACCCATGACTTAAGTTTTTATTAGCTGCTGACCCGAAAAAGAAGACAAAGGTGGATTCAGACGTGAGGAATCAGCAGGGAGAATGGGAAGACTGTAAGCTAATGTTATGTCCAACGATAACTTTGCAGCAAGCATTTAGTTGCCAAGTCAAATATCCAAATGTTAGTTTTATGTTAGTTTTAGTCTATATCCTTGACGTTCTACTTCCGGGATTGCTCCAGTGACACAGGAAATTCCGCAGGATGCATGTATTTTCCGTTTCCTTCCACTTCCCTTTCCATGTTGGAATTTTAAACTCCGGTGGATTTCTGAGGACTATGGTTAACTGCTCCTCAGATCTCTGCAGGGTAAATCCAGACAGCTAGCTAGACTATCTGTCCAATCTGAGTTTTCTCTCGCACGACTGTTTTGCAGCGACTAGGTGCAGAGTTTAGCTCCGCCCATGACGATTGTGATTGGTTTAAAGAAATGCCAATAAACCAGAGCACGTTTTTCTCCCATCCCGGAATGCTGTGTGGACTAGCCAGACCCTCCTCCGCTTCGCAACGTGTGGATGGTCTGGCAAAGCAAGACTAGTTTTAGGCTGTAAGTTAAGCTAACACACGTAATGTGGGACATATCGTTAGCTTAGTGTCAGGATCCCAAAGTATCTCCCATTCTCTCTGCTGGACTCCCATCCGGTAGGGGCGGGACTTAAATGCACTCTATGTCTATTATAAGAATGAAGCAACCGTATACTTCGTTATTCCCTGCAGGGTGTGCCTGTATCTAAGCCACTGAGTCCTATAGGTGCCCTGTGGAGCGAGTGGGCGACTAGAGCAGGGTGGTGACAGTGGTTTAAAAAAGACAGCTCACATGTTGGCCCTGCTGTGCCACATTGGCCCCTTTGTTATTTTTACCCTTGACTTCTCATTGTTGTAACGACGGCATATCATCTGAGCTGTGCCACAGACCCCTGTGGAGGACTCTCTCTTCGTTCACCTCTGCCTGCCTCTCTCTCCTGTGTAATCAGAGATCCTCTCAAATGTCAAGGTGGGACAAATGGGAGCCATTCCCTCCTGTAATGGCCCCAGAAATGGGCTGCACTGCTTCTCTTTCCCTCCCCCTCTGTCTCTCTTCCCTCTTTGAGGAAACACGCAGGACTTTTCATCCTCTCTATCTTATTGGCTTGCTTTCTTTCTTTGTATTTCTCTGACTTTAATGCCAATTTCCTGCTTTTCTCTTTTGGCCCCTTGTAAATCAAATCACAGAGTTTCTGGCTTTCTTTTGTTCACATGTTAAACAGTTTCGGGATAGGGTGATATAACTGACATATTGCATAATATTGCCCATTCAAAATGACTCTATAATAAGGCCATAACTACACGGCTTTACTATGAAGTGTTTCTTAGAAATGTACCCAAAGGGATTCATTTGCTAAAGCATACATCCACGCGTGAATATTTATATCTGCCCACTAAGATGCATACAGAGCGCTGCTGTATGCTAAGCAATTTCATTTCGAAGCTCACTTAGCAGGAAAAAATCTTTTAAATGCGTGTTTCCATTTTGCCATGGGCAGTTCTCTAATTAATTCAAACTTACTCATTCTCGCTGTATTCGTGATAACAAGATGTGTGATGGGGACAAAAAGATGTGGTTTGATGGATATTCTCAATCCTGCTCACAACTGCAGCTATTTACACAGCTTTGATATAGTCTTGAACTCTACACATCAGCACTGTATTACGTTATTATTATTACTAAAATGGTTGCTTGTAATTTTGTAGTGCATTGATACAGTAGATGCCGTATTGATTTTCATTAAAATATATATATATATATATATATATATATATATATATATCTTATTAAATATTTAATTTTTCACATTTTATTTGGAATATTTAAAAAGAAATACAGTTGAAATCGTATGGAAATATTCAATAATGTCTAGATGAAAATCAGGTTTTACAAATGCCCTTTGCAGTGCAACAACCATTTATTCTTTAATTATTCAATTTTAGGGATAATCAGCTGCATATTTTATTCACATTTTTCTCTTGACTTTCTATTAGTGGAAGCTCAGTAAGAAGACCATCTTCATTGTAAAATGTGGTGAACATTGTCCTCTTGGAGCAGGAATCACAATAATTTTCGGATGCATCACAACCAAAATTTTTTTCTTATAAACCAATAAGCCCCTTTACCAAATATAGGTATTTTGATTAATAATCACTTTGAATATTTTAGCTTCAAGTCCGCAGGCCACATAAGAAAAAGACCTATGTAACAGCGAGCATATTGACTGCGTCTTTTGTTTAAACTACTTCACATTTCTATAATCACGTTATCGTGACCTATTTGTCATGCTTTGCAATTTTAATGAGGGGAAGAAGGTCAAAGTGTGCACAACAGGAAAACTGAACATATGAACAGCTCTGCTTTGGCCCTGTAGGCATGTCAGTCGCCCATGGGAATAGAAAGAAAGTCAGTGGAACATACTTCAGCATCGCCAGGGTTCAAAGTGTAATAGGTCTTACATGTGAGGTGAGCACGGGGGGGATTTAGACGGCCTGCTAACAGTGGGAGCTTTTGTGGTCAGTTTTATTTCCCCTGCTTGTTTTCAGCCCCCTCCCAACCCCTTATCCGTGAGCCGGCCGTGTTGCGGAGCAGAGCAGGCTCACACTGCTGAGCAGGCTGAGCTTCCCCCCCTGGGGAAGAATTCTCCCTGTCAGTCTGTGCTCATATCTCCAAATAAAGGATTATTGTTCATGTTGCAAAGGGGCGGGGGGGATGCAATAATTGAGTCTAAATAGCCAAATTCATTAATTTGATTGTTGGCGACAGCAGATCTCTCGACAGTGTAATTAGGAAAGCTAATGGATGGAGGCACGCTAAATCCATCAATGCTAATGATAATTGCTGTTCAGGAAAGCGAACATGCTTTACCAAAGTGTGGCCGCGGCCGCCACAAAAAAATAAAATCAGCCACGGCATCTAAAAATATGAGCGAGCTGAGTCAGTGTAACCGTGTGGGGGTGACACCCAAAGAGGCCAGTCGGATGGGGTGCAGCTGGACCGTCTGGGCAGGGGGAATATCCGTCTTTTCATCTGTCTTTTTTATCTTCCATCCATCCATGTGGCAGCGTGGTAGCGAGCGAAGCAATCATGCCCTTCTCCCCTCGCCGACAAGGAACCACTTCTAAACCCATCATCTCTGATTGGTCGGTGGTTTGTCCCGCTGGGTGGGTTGCCACGTTCTGAGGCCCTCAACTCCTGCAATAATTTTTATTGCGGATTCAGAAGTGGAGACACATCAGTGGAGAGGATGATAGCTGAAAAGTAAATCTGCTGATTTTTTTTTTTCCAGCTTCATGGTCCAAGCTTCTGTTTTAACGATGAGGTCTTGACCTGTAATGAAAATGGTAACGTTGGCAAGTCAATTAGGGTTAATGTTTTCAGCTGAGAGCATTAAGATGTAGACCCGGTGTACTGGCCTGGTTTTTTTTCGTACTTCCTATTCTGTCCAAGTGAGCTGATGCGGGGGTCGTTACAGGAAAGAGGGAACCTGTTATTCTAGTGCGGGTTAATGAATGTCACATGCACGAGGGAGGCCGTATTGGAGCGAAAGCAAAGAAAGAGAGACCATTTTATTTCAGCGAGGTATGTCCCCTCCAGGCTTGGAAAAAAGTAAGTCGGGGATCAGCCTGTCTTGTGCCCCCCTTGTACAAACGTTAATGATGTTTTTCCGGAGCCCCAAGTGACAGTTTGTTAGCCCAGACTAGTTAACACAAGGTCTCCGGAGTTCTCCGACAGCTGACAACAAAGTCCTTTTTCCTGCTAAGTCCCCTGAGCCTCACAGAGCTGTCCCAAGTCTGCTGTTTGGGCCTCTCCACTTGGGTTACCCAGATATGTTTTGACATGTCGTAGGTGCCATGTTTCCGTGTGATAGCAAGATGTACTGTGACAACCACGGAAAGAAAAATGCCAGAGAAAAGCGCAGGGCGTTTGTTCTACACGCGGCTGAACCAAAGGGAGCAATAGCAAAGAAAAACGCTCTTGTTCTGGGGGTTCCACAGCATACTGGAGCTTATAAATGGTCTGATTAAGAAATCTAACCAATTGTACGAGGCTTATACAGTCTGTCATAGCGTTATTCCATTGCCTCAGATTGTATTGCTTTTATAGAACCATATCAAGTAGACATTTATAGAGGGAGGACGGATTGTTTCCATGGGAAAGCTCCAGGCAATATAACTGTTATATTGTTAGGCCGGTGGTTTGTCGCCTTCTCTTTGGCTTTGCAAGGAGGGCTAATGTTCTCGTTTGACACTAGCGGATTGCTTTCTCTCTGTGCCTGAAGAAAGCAGGCAGGCTAATACATTTGAGTCGGTGAAGCGAAGGTCGTTGAGAATTACATTCACTCCTCCCGACCCCCTCACCCACCTACCACTCTCTTTTTTTCCTTTAATTTCCCCACTGGATTGGCAAACCATTTTCACTATTAGCACTGTGGTAGGCAGCTCACTCTGTGTGTGTAATCGTCTGTGTGTGTTGTGGCAGGCCCACCCAGACCCAAAGCAGACTAGACAGATAAATAGGTGCGTGGCTTGACTGGATTGTACCGTCACGAGGAAGAAGAATAACAACAACAACAACAACAGGAGTGATACAACATGAAAAAATCACCACACAGGCCCCCTAAGAAGAGGAATTTAAGTTTAAATTGGAAGGTCAGGAGGACCCCAAAAAACTGTGGGACCATTCGGGCTTAAAATGTCGGCCATGTTCTTCTTTTATGATCCTAAATAGAGGTTGTTAACTGTCCTCTATCTTCCCCATGGACTCTCAACCCTAGAAGCAAGTCCCCACCGATGTTTAGAGCAATGGATTAGAGCTACGTTTAACACAGCTGGCAACAGGAGAGCCTTTCGGAGCCGTCAAAGTGCCCCGCCAAGCGTTTAGCCATAATGTCTTCCAGATGATAAGGGCCTGGATGGATCTGTGTTAGTAGAGCAGAGCGCGTGGGCCCACTGGCGCAGAACCGCTGGAGTTCTGGATGACACACCAGTCGTTTAGGCACAAATAGAGACATTTTTGGAGAAGGAGGTGCTCTTTCTGTCTCTACTAGCACATAGGGCACAGCGAGGATCCCCAGGGCGTACTCTCTCTTCCATCTGCATCCTCTCTCCCGCTGTGCTGCCTTTACGAGGGCCATCCGAGCTGCTGATGATGCACCAGGGTACAAATGCAATAAACAGCTTTTCTGCAGGTGTGAGGAGTCGAGATAGAAACTAAAATAAGAGCAGTCCTCTTGTTTGGATGGTGAATGAGGAGTTTGTGAGGACAGGCAAAATGCAAACATTGGTTGGCAACGGTTCATGCGCACACACATAAAAACATGCTCTGCATAATGCTCTGCAAGTACACACACACACGCTTGCACATATGTCGTGCATATGCACACACAAGCTGCACACAAACACTTGCTCAGCTCCTTCAGCTGCTTACTTCAGCTTGCTCTTGTCTCCTTCTTCATCTCAACGATGCATCTCAGCATCAATTTTTTAGGCGTCTGGCAATGTTTAGCTTTTGGCAGTTGCTGGGTGGAGCGGGAGGGAGGTGGGGGGAGAGATAGCTGCAGAAACAGAGGCTCTGAGGTGAATTATAAGTCTGCTGATACAACAGAGCAGAGCCACGGAAAGATTGATGCTCTCTGTTGTGAGTAAGGAGAGGAGAGGAGAGGAGAAAAGGAGAGGAGAGGAGAGAAAAAAAAAGAAAAAAGAGGAGAGGAGAGGAGAGGAGATATTGCACAAACATTGGGGGGGAAATTGTATCACTTATTTTTTATTGCATCTTCTTGAAATATTCTTTTAATGTATGCTGATCAACGCTGTCCACTAAATTACAGGCAAAAAAACATGACTTCAACCCAAATTTAAAGTTCAATTGAAATTAAGAAAGTTCATATATATATATATATATATATATATGTGTGTGTGTGTGTATGTGTATATATATGCCCCTTTTTCAGTAACAAACAAACAAACAAAACTTTTGAAAAGACAATAATAACTTCCATTTTTACTGAAAAAAAAAGGATGAGTTTTGTAACTTTAAATTCTTTCTTCATAAATATTTGCCCTGGTGACTAAACTAGACAATGACATCGTTACTGCAGAAAGAAACATGATCTCTGCTTCAGGGGAGACCTTCAAACTAAATAGTAAGTAACTCCATGGCCATTTAGCTGCAAAGCGTGGGCAGGAATAACATTGTAAACACCAAATGAAACTAGTATTTTTGACTGTGCTGCAGCTGGTAAAGTAGCTGAAACAAAGGTACTTGTGTGAGCTGAGCTTGGCTGTTGCCACAGCTGGTGGCCCGGCGAGGAGAGAGGAAGAAGACCTGGTCTGAAATCACACACAACGGAGAAACGACGAGAGGCCAAACGGCTCCAGCAGGGGACTTAAAACAGAAATAAGAGGACTGAGCTCTTAAAGGATTTTTTTTATTTAAACAAAACGAAAAAAGTCATAAGAAACGCATAGTATAGTATGTCAAAAAAGTCATAGTATATAGTGTTTTGAAACAGGTCAAAAAAGCCATAGTATAGCATGTTGAAAAAAAGCAAACAAAAAAGTCATAGTATAGCATGTTGAAAAAAGTGAGGAAAAAAAAGCCATAGTATAGTAGGTCGAAAAAAGTCATAAAAGCCTAAACATGTAAGAAAAAGAAGCAGCAGCACTTGATCCATGTTGACATCTCCAGATCACCTCAGATCACTCCATCTGAGCAGAAGGACGAGTGAAGTCATCCATCCACCGCAACTCCTCAGGGGACCCAATTTCAAGAAGTGCCACAATCTGTCTAGCTCTACATTTAGTTACACTCTAGTCTCTGTCCTTCTCTCTCACTAGCTCCCTCCTGCTTCTTGCTTTTATATTTGGTGTATAAGAACCCATAGACTACCCTCCCTACCTCCTCCAAATCCCCTCTGGTAACTTCATTTCTGTATTACAAATATGTTTTATTTTGTTTTTAAATTTGAAGCAGGTGAAGGAAACCATTTTTGTGGAAAAGGTGTCAAAGGGTGCGTGTGGATACAAGTCAGGCCCCACCTGAGGGATTTAGCCCACCCTGAGCCATCATTCAAAGTGTAAATTGCCTTTTTGTGTGAAATCCTGTGCATTAAGTGAATTCAGGATCGCTAAGGAGACGTGATGTTTTGACAGTAATTTGGGAATCAAGCAGAACTATGAAAATCGGCCCTGTTGCCCAGAAGGCACATATTTTCTGAGGAAGGGAGGAGGAGACAGAAAGAGCGTGATGTGTGTGGCTGAATGTGTCCGCACACCTGCTTCACGTTACACTTAACATGCATCAAAATGGATTTCTTCATTCATTGTGTGTGAGTTGGATTTTTTTTCTTCTGGTTTCTGATGAAGATGGAGGACCGTTGCAGCAGGTCATCAGGGTTTGGGCAGGAATATTTTCAATAAGTGGCCCGCAGAGCTAAAACCTTGGCGGGAACGGGAGTTTTGGGCAATTAGGGACTTTGGAAACATGAACTGAAATCTGCTTTTTGAGCGACGCACTCCCCGTCGCTCACAGTCAAAAACACAGCACGGAAAAGTCATCTCAACCACACACACACACACACACACACACACACACACACACACACACACACTGGAGTTAAAACCACAACTCAAGTGCATTTAAGTGCCTGAAAACACTCACACACACAATGATGACCAAAGGCTGTTGAGACCACCCTCGTTGGCCAGCTTACGTTTCGCATGCCAGATTCTGTATGTGTGTGTGTGTGCGTGTGTGTGTGTGTGTGCGCGTGCGTGTGTGTCATGGCTCCGGTTCCCAGTCCTATTTCAAAGCTGCTCCTAAACTCTTTGCCGCCGCTCCCTTCAATAGCCGTAGGTCTGAAATTCCATTTGAATGTGATGTTTGTGTGGGTGTGTGTTTAACAGCTTTAACACCTGCTCTTTCTATACACCAGCCTAAGCCAAAGGCCAAGATATAATCACTTTCGACTCCCATTGTCACTCATACAAGAGACACACACACTGTCAGTGTTATCTAGTGGTTTAACAGGAGAGAGACAACTGTTCAGCTGGAGTTCAGTAGTCAAAGCAGTTACGTAAACCTGACCACAGTGCTGCTGGGAGCACAACACCTCTGCTGTGTGTGTGTGTGTGTGTGTGTGTGTGTGTGTGTGTGTGTGTGTGTGTGTGTGTGTGTGTCCGTGCCGGGTTGATATAATGAAAGCTTAACCTGCCCACCTGTTCTCTGAGTTTTAACCTGAGACCTCATTAGTACACAGTGTTTTATTTCCACTACATTACCTGCACAATATGCTGTGTTGCTCTGCGTGTATGTGGTCCTCTGAGTATGAATCTGTGTGTTCATCTCCATGTGTGTGAGTGTTTATGTGTGTGTGTGTTCATACATGCCCAACATGAGCGTAATGACAGTGATATAGTCATTTCCAACAAACCCAATCTACGGGAACAGAGCAAGAACAGAACTAAATGAAAACCAAACAAAAATAAATCAAAAAAACGTGTTTTCGAAAACTGTGACTAACACTGCTTCCTCTTCTCTTGTCTTGTTCAGGTACGACTATGTGGAGGTGCGAGATGGCGTGGACGAGAGCGGCCAGCTGGTGGGGAAGTACTGCGGGAAGATCGCTCCCTCTCCGGTCGTCTCCTCCGGAAACCAGCTCTTCATCAAGTTTGTGTCTGACTACGAGACGCACGGAGCGGGTTTCTCCATTCGATATGAGATCTTCAAGACAGGTGGGTGACCTGACACAGCTGCAGCTTCACTTTGTCCCAGCTAATTTGGAATATTACCTCATATGTTACATAGGATATCAAAACAATAGACCTACAGCCACAGCTATATTTCATATTATATCATTTTGCATCATCAATATATTTTTTTTTAATTAAGCGTGCCACCTGACCTCTTAAATGAGCTATTAAGTTCTTGGTTTAAAGTTAGGAAACCTGTGTTATAACATAAGCTCCACATTACAAGTCAATTCAGTCTAATTTGTCATTCGCGGACACTGTGACACATACGTAGCGCGATACATTATGAAAGCTGTAGGAATAATTCTGATAATGGGGCAAGAAAGAGCCTCTCCGTGTAGTTTCATGGTTTGTTTGCGATTTAGTCAAGGCACCAGAGCATCAAATTATGCAATCCCAATATGGCATGCAATATGCTCTATTCGAAACCAATGAATTACAGTCCCATATGTTCCATAATTGTAGCAGTTTTTTTTTTATCTGGTGCGAATGATTGTACAAGAAGCAAGGGCATAATTTGCTGAGCATTGATTCATTAGATGGCAATCCACAGCAAGAGTACGAACCTGCCCGATTATTGAACGGGCCTTTGCGCTTTGTTGTATTTTAGCAGAATGCTGCAAGTAGCAGAAATGCAGAACCGAGTACACTTTGATCTGTTCATTTATCGCGAGTAATATCGATGTCGTGACATTCAACAACATTATCGCATATTTTCCTCACATCGTGAACAACCGCAGAGAGAGACGCAAAATGACTGCAAAGAGACGCAAAAACAACAACAAAAAGAGGCAGAAGCATCACAAAGTCTGTGAGTGCCCAGGGGCCCGTTGTCTCATAACCCACCAATGCTGCCGTTATAAGCACTGGCAAGCAGGTTGTCGAGGAAGTGAATTAAAGCCACTAAACTGGGATTAGGAAGTACTTTCACTGCAGTGGCATACAGTCAGTGTGAGGTTCCTTCCTTAATGTTAAACCTAAAAATAAGTCCTCTGCGTCATTTTAGTGGGAAAGCATGTATGATAAACCGCAGATATCCTCAGGGGATGTCTATCTTATCAGAACACAGCATCCCAGGAGGAAGAATTTCCTGTTAGCTGGCTGCCTTTCTTTGTTTGGTCTGGAAGGAGGAGGAGGAGGAGGAGGAGGAAGAGGGGGAGGACAGCACATATCTGGGGAGTGACTTGTAGGCAGACAGGTGCTACAGACTCCACTTTCATTAATTAACCTTAGCAGCAGTCTATGGGACGCCCCCTCCCGTGACCTCGGAGACATGATGAATGTCCCTGCGAGGTCCCTCCTTCCTTTTAATCGGGGCTGGTGTGTGTTATCCTGTGTGCGTTTGTGTGTCTGGGGTTTGTGCGGGTCACCAGGCGGGGAAGCTGCAGGAGTGTGGGCTCCATTTACCAGATCAAAGCGACACTCCACCCCGACATACGCAAACTCATCTGCACACACTCCCTACTTTCCCTTTGATAGGCCAGTTCAATCTACTACATTCTTCCATGATTAGCTTGGTATTTTCCAGTCTCATCTATTAGCCAGGACTGATTATAAATAAGGCGTGTTAGGGGGCCCAGTGGTGGTAGGGGAACCGCTGAGCACATCAGCTCATGGGGGGGGGGGCTGAGATATGAGGAAATAGGGAACTAGCAAGAAATATGGATGCTAGTGTAGACAGAAAATAGAGAGGAATAGAGACTTGGAGCTAGATGAGAATAGGGCTGCTCGATTATGGAAAAAAATATAATCACGATTATTTCGGTCAATATTGAAATCACGATAATTTAACACGATTACTCGTTGACTTCTGGTAAGATGTTGCAATTATTGAACTTAAAAAAACAGTGGAAAAAGTTAACTAAATCAACAGTAAAAAAAAATAAATAACGTGAAATTTGCCTTAATACTTTTCCTATTGAAACTTTATTTTTTCATTTAGAACACAAGAAAAAATAAGAGTTTACTTGCGAAACGTAATGAGCTAAACAATTGTTTTTCTCGATTATTCTGTTTTTGTGATCATTGGGAGCCGAAATCATAATCACGATTACATTTCGATTAATTGCACAGCCCTAGATGAGAATATGTGTTTTTTTGGGGGGGGTTATGGAATTTAAAGGGGAATCAGGGCTTGGGGTGGAAAAAAAGGGGCTTCAGGGGCGTTGCTGTAGATTAAACCCAGGACAGAACTTTTTGTCTTCTGGGTGTTTTGCACCTAGCGCCATCCCCCCTGCGGAGGAGAGCACTAAGGTGTGCCGTCGCTACCTTAGTGGATCCAAACCCTCGATGTGCTTTGAGTTTACTCCGTGTTTTGACTAGTGCAGCTCTGGGTGCCGCCAACACCAGGGCCCTGAGATCAATTAACAGCCCTGTTTGTGAGAGCGAGAGCGAGAGAGAGAGATAGAGAGAGAGAACCAAGAAGAAAGAGAGATTCAAAGCTTGCTGATTAGCACAGCTTATCAACAAGCAGGGTATTAGCTGGGAAAACATTGTGTTGGCTAACACATGTAACGTTAATGATGATACACAGATGCTCCGATAACGGATGGAGGAATGGGAGGCTCGCACTTGTGCATGCCAATGAAGGGGAATTCAAAGAATTCAGGCTGTTTGTCATTGTGATTATAGGAGTGGGGATCACTGGAAGCCAACCTCAGCGATGGTGCTGCCTATCATCTCAGGTTATACAAGCAAAGGTCACATGGAAGACAAATATACCCACAAAGCATGCGTGTAAACACGTACTCCCCTCAGGGATCATACGCCAACTTATTCAAGTATGTTTACATGTGCAGGTTTACCCACTTAAGCAATAAACTATGTAAATACATGTTCACACACACTTCAACATGCTGGCGTTTGTAGCCCTGGCTTTCATCACCAGTAGCCTGCAAAGTGTCTAATTGGAAGAGAACAGGTTGTTTTGCGGGCTCTCTATGGCCGCTTCCACATCCGTTTCTACCCCTCTCCACTCTTCAATCCCATCCAACTATCTTAATTAGCATGGGCAATTTATTTTGTAGCCTGCAAATTGGCAGCCTCACTCCACTGGCTGAAGTCTGGCAAGAGACATGCAGGGAAAGCGAGATGGTGGGGGAGAAAGAGATAGAGAAGAGGGATAAATCAGGGAGTGAGGAATCTTTGAGCTGCAGGGAGCTCAAAGATTAGCAAGCTGTTTGTATTTGTGTATGTCTCTGCGGAGGCCTTCGGCTTCCAGGCGGTAATGAAATGGTGCATTAAAGAGTCGGGGCAAACTATGGCCTTGACTTGATAAACAACCACCAGTATGATCAAAAATGAATAATTTCAGAGTAAACCGAGATGAGGTTAGGGTTACCAACCGCCCAAATCCTGGTGCTTTTGTAGAAGACTGAAAGCTGCGTTTATCCTGTCATCTGACAGAATCTCACTTAAAATCCTCAAGTGTTTCTGGACAGATCCGTCCCTTTTAAATACACACATGCGCACATGCACAACATGTGTTCTCTCTTAACAGCTCTGATGAGCTTAGAGCCACATCAAGGCTGGCAGAGGGCCCATTGAAGTGGGAGCTGAGGCAGAGATAGTGCCCCCTCCCTCCCTCCCACTCGCATATACCCACAAGCTCATCCCCCTTTCTCCTCACGATTACTCAGCAGAAAACTAGGCTGCCTAGGATTATTTCATCTTTACACTAAAAAGCTCCATCTCTTCACGCAACAGCCCTGTTTACCATGTCACTGGGATGCGAGCGCTTTCACTCAGAGCATACACCTGTGAAAACACGTTCAAGGTGTGTGTGTGTGTGTGTGTGTGTGTGTGTGTGTGTGTGTGTGTGTGTGTGTGTTGGGTGGGGCTTAATAGGGGGCACATTCTGCTTTCATGGACGGCACGCCCTGATCGCATAGGTCACATCTGGCATGGAAACGTACTGTCATCACACACACACACACACACACAGACCTCATGGAAACCTAAGACAACAAATATCTTTAAGGGGAGCCAGAGGGAGACCGTGACCCATCCCCCCCCATCCCATCAGCACTGTGTCATCCCTTAAACAACAGCCTAGGCACAGTAAATGCGCTAAATACCATGTCAGTGGTGCAGTGCCTCGGGGTGTGTGTGTGTGTGTGTGTGTGTGTATGGGTAAATGTAAACCTCATCTGTTTCAGTGACTGACACGCACCAGGCTTCAGGTTAATGTTTGATTCAGGGTCGAAAGAGTGAATTCTCCACCAACAATTAAGCCCTCTGTCCGCGCGGCGTAACGACAGAGTGAAGGGGAAAGGAGGTACGAAGGGGGTGGGGGCAGTAATGGGGGTTGGAGGGGTTGTGAACCGCGCTAATGATCAGCCAGAGAGCAACATGGAACATAAACAGTGGTGATTTACTGAGCAGTCCAAAAACAACACTTCCAGCCCCTATGGCTCCGGCCTCTAATAACCCATATGAAGGAGAAAGAGAGAGATGAATAGATGGAGGACAAAAAAAGAGAGAAGTGGGGAAAAGCGAGAGAGAGAGAGAGAGAGAGAGAGAGAGAGAGAGAGAGAGAGAGAGAGAGAGAGAGAGAGAGAGAGAGAGACAGTTTTAAAAAATGAAAAAAGCAAGAGGCTGTCACATTTAACGCCTGTTCCTGGGCTCCATGTTGTTCCAATGATTAACGCCGCAGTCTGCTTTCAGCACTTAAAGCAACCGCTTAATAGAGACATAGAGGACAAGTCATCAGGGACACTAACAGTGGAAAGGCGCCCTGCTCCCTTAATGTTGAAACCATATTTATTTAAGATTTATTTTCGATCTCTAACACTTGCAAAGATTGAAATCAGATCCACATTAAATATCATTTTGTCGGCTACGACGAAACTCTAATCACTCAGCGAGCGAGTCACAGTGACATTCGTTTACTCCCCCCAACCGCACGAAGGCCAGCAGGGGGCGCCAATATAAACGAGAGTTAAAAGGAATCCATTACTGCCGGCAGTAAATGTTTGAGCGCCTGGTTGGAGGTTGCCACTAAATGTAGTGTGCGTTCAAGGTTACATCTTTTTCTTTCTTCCAACTTCCTGTCGTAAATTCAGCTGTTTGTTTAAAAGCAGTGTTTGGACTACTGGGTGCACGGTGGCCAAACAGTTTATTTTTTTTATTTTTTTATTTCAGATGAAATGGAACAATCAAAGTGTGTGTTTTCTGTCAGCCTCACCCGCATCAAACCTTTCCTATTTTAACCCCTTTTTATATTGAGGCGATACATCCGCCAGGAAAGACACCAGCAACTGCGATAGCGATAGAATAAAGGAAAAAAGGGAGAGAAGAAGGGCCAGGGGTGTTAGCGTGTGGCTGACAACGGGATGTATTTGTCTCCTGAAGCTCCTTGTCAACACAGACGCATGCACAACGCGCCGTACGGCCCGCCGCCGCCGCCACAGAGAAGCGTGACTGATATCGCTGAATGCCTCTCACGCAGACATCAGCACAAAGCATCCTGGGTGCAGCGAGGGGAGCAGGGGGACGGAAGCCCTCCCATGTGGAGGCACTAGATAAAAGAGATCTGTTGGATGATTATCTCGCCGGTGGGACCTGCGAGAGTGCTCTGTCTTCTCTCGCCGCTCTATTTTGTTTGTGATGTTTTCGCCCAGTCCTTTTCTTGAGGGGGTATAAACAAAGCCGGGCACAAAAGGGCTGGCAATAGGAGAGTTTGTCCTTGGCACGGCCTCAGTCATGATAACTCCGAAAAAAGCACAGAAACAAGAAGGCCTAATGGTGATAGTGACTTATGTAAATTAAACTGGGAATAAGTGCCATTACATCTCTTTACTGTAAGCCCCACTCTACATTTCACAAATGCATGTATTAAATAAAAATGTCCTCAAATTGTAAGACTGAACTTAATACTGGCAAAATATTATGGAATATTTGAATCGGTGTAGGCGTTAAGATTCTTCTATTGCCTGGATTTTGACTGGTTTTCAGAGGGAACCATTCCCAAAGACCAAATCTGTTCTGGTCAACTGCTGAGCTGAGATAAGGCTCATGGTGGAGGCTGATGAAATGGATGGAGGAGACAATATCCACAGGAAATTCAACATGCTGACCTGAAATGCACTTTGCATACTGCAGCTGTCTAGAGCACTCAGCGAATCACGGGTGACTTTTTCAAAGAAGTGGCTCGCTTCTATAGTTGATTTTTTGTCTCCCCCAAAACTGTCTGACATTTCTCCACAAATACGGCGAGGTAAAGTGCAGCATCCTGCAACCCTCTTATCTCGGCCGACTCTCTCTCTCTCTCTCGACAACATCTCTCCCTTTTCCAGCGGGTAAATACGAGGGGAAGCTGTGAAATTAATGGCGCCCACTGTTCTCGAAAGCCACACTTTAGCGGCAGCACTAAATGTCAGCTCTCTTTAGAGTCAAAACGCCGCTCGCCGTGGCTTGCAACTTGGGGAGAGAGAAAATCAACATGGCTCTCAGTCCCTTCGCTCACTCCGTTGGTGGACAGGCAAAAATTTGGCCTGATCGTGTTGAATTATGGGCCAAGTAAGAAGCTTGAGTGACAGTGGAAAAAGCAGTTTGCCACATTTATTTAAGCTGCAAATGACTGTAGCAAGGAGGCTCTATCTAGCGATAACTCCCTGCAATTTTGGTTTCAGTCGGCCCCCTGTGCGCCCATCACCCCGGCTGTCAGACTAGCATGGAAATGACATTATCCTGTGCACATTTCTGCCACTAATGGCTCCAAATAATTGCCCCAGATGACAGTAGTCCTCTTTTTTTTTTTTTTCAAGCCAGGCTTGGTAACAATCTGGCCCAGCGCTAGAGCATGCATAGTAAACACATCTTAATGTGCTATCTATCACTCTCTTAAAAAAATATCCTGCAGCTGTTAGTGTCATTTTTTATTTTTTTTTATCACGTCACTCATTCTTAAATCATAATCTTGTGCTCATGATGCTCTGAGAAGTGGCTAACATGAAGAAATGTGTTAATGCTCCACATCAGCCGAAAGGCAGCTCTCCGTGGGAGCTGTGAATAAATATTTTGACTTTCTCTTAAAATTGTGAGTTTAAGTGTGAGTGTGTTGATGTATGCGCAGTCATTGCCCTCGCCTTCCATCACTGACACTATTATTCTGTCTGAGCACCTCTCATATGTCTCACAGACGTGTGTGTTAGTGTGTGTATGTTAGTGTGTGTGTGCGTGCATGCGTGCGTGTGTGCGTGTGTGTGTGTGTGTGTGTGCGTGTGTGTGTGTGTGTGTGTGTGTGTGTGTGTGCGTGCGTGCGTGAGAAAGACAGGTTTTTGCACAGTGAATCAAGCTGTTTGTTCATCGCCAATTCTGGTGATTGAAGCCTTTCACAAATGTTTACACTCACAGTCCACATGCTGCGGGGAGTTACAGATTTTACACACAAAAAAAAAAAAACACACACAAAAAAACACACACACACACACACACACACACACACACACACACACACACACACACACACACACACACACACAGTGATGAAGGAGTGTGATGGTTGTGCCCATGAGGGAATGAAAAAAAGGCACATAGAGGAGAGTTGAGAGACCCAGATGTAGCCTCTGGTGAATGGAAGAACTATCAAGGTGGTCTCTCATCTCTGGGCCGTAAACTGCCCTCCACTCAATAGACCAGCTGGGGGGCAGAGCTTCTCAATATCCACCACACAAAGCCACCCGCAACAGATCACTTAACCAACACTCATTCAAAAGAATCAACCCCCGCCCCTTCCTCTTTGCCTGTTTCGTCTCATCTTCTCACTTGCCATCTCGTTTCCTCCCTGCAGGCCCCGAATGCTCCAGGAACTTCACCTCCAACAGCGGTGTCATAAAGTCGCCTGGTTTCCCAGAGAAATACCCCAACAACCTGGACTGCACCTTCATGATCTTTGCCCCCAAGATGTCCGAGATCATCTTGGAGTTCGAGAGCTTTGAGCTGGAGCCTGACCCGACTCCCCCTACTGGTGTTTTCTGCCGCTATGACAGACTGGAGATCTGGGATGGCTTCCCTGGAGGTGAGCGAGCTGAGATCTGTGCCTGATCTGTTTTACCTGGAATTTAAGAGGTTTTCTACAAGAGATCTCTATTATAATCATACACTAGTTTTCTCTTTGTTAGTATTACTATTGTGTTGTGCTTTTTCATTTCTTAAACTTCCATAAAATAGCACTGGTATAAAAAAAAAAAAAGGTATAGTTGAAATCCCACTGCTTATTGAATCTGCTATCCTGTAGTCAAAAGGGAGATGGTGGGTTTCAACTTAACTTCTCACTGCTTTTCTCAGTGAAAATGAACAGGTTTACACAGAATGATGGCATTATCCGGGCCAGTGGGCTAACTGCCTCAACCAGACTTGGCAGGGGTCCAAGAGTCTGTCAGTGTGAGTGTGAACGCCTCGTCATCGCTCAACTCCAAACATTTCCTGATTACGAGAGCCTCCCGCCCTTCCTTTTTCTGTCACAGGCTGCATGGATTTGTTAGCTTCTGCACATTTGGGAATCCGAGGTCTAATCTAGGCTATGATATTTAAGTTGTTCTGACACATAGAAAACATAATTCGATCTTGCAGGATGTGACTCTGAAAGGAATTCGAGTTCCTTGCGTTTCCTTGAGAGTATTTGAACTGAACCGGCTTGGTGCTGTTTAGAGCCAACGTCTCTTGATCGCAGGGTTGAGCAAAGGCGGCAGCTCCTGTGTAGATTCAGACAGACAATAAAATATCGCCATAACCGCATTTGTCTTAAAAATCAGCAGGTAAGAGACAGAGGGCCCTATTTTAACGATCTAAGCGCACAGCGTGAAGCGCCTGGCGCAGGTGCATTTAGGGCGGGTACGAAACCAAAAAAAGGGTCTGTGCGCCAGCCCCATGATTCAAAAGAGTTGTACTTAGTGTCTTACACGTTAATCGTGGCTGTGTTTTGGGCGTAACCTGCAATAAACCCATCAGAGTGTCTTCTCCCATTCCCTTTAAAAGCCAGGCGCGTTTGTACCTTGGCGCACTGCTATAATTGTGATGGCGGATTTGCTAAGCAGGAAGGAGAGATTTTCAGGAGAAGAAACTGATCTGCTCGTGTGTGAAGTGAAAGCGCGCGAGCAGATCAGATATGGCACGAGCACTATGCCACCAAAACTCTGCAGGGTGAAGCAGGCGTTAAAATAATGAAGTGCTACGTTATTGACTTAAGACCAGGTTTTTGTCGGTCAATGGCGCGATTACTTCCCACTGCCTCTAGATAGCAATACGCCAAGAGTTCACCTTAACACACCTCCCTGTAAGACCAGCACGCCCATGGGCGCTCAGATGGGCGCAGGTGCATTTGCTATTCAAACGACGTGGGCGCTGGATGGGAAATTGACAACTGCGTTGGTCTTAAACTAGCAAAGACACTTGCGTCGGGCTTTGCGCTGCGCCGGGTGCAGGATAGGGCCCCTAGAGTGAGAGTGGGCACGTGGTGTTCAAAAGCAATGCCCCCATGGCCCGAGAGAAAGCTTTGAACTCATGCGAGAGAATTCACCTCTTGAAGTTCTTCAGTTTTTCTCCTGGCTAGTCCAACATGGGGTGCGGACCAGATGAAAGCTTTTTTTTTTCACCCATCAGTGGCTGAAAATTGAAAGAATCTTATCTAGGAGCATTCAACCTACTGGTGCACATCAGTATTCTCTGCCGTGGCGTTCCGAGTGATAGGTTGAAGTGTAAATCACAGCGCCTTTTCAAGTGAGTTTTACTTGAAGTTCAATGTTCTCCGAGCTCACAGCTCCGTAGATTTGAATTGAACGTAGTTGACCTTTAATTCCACAAAGTATTTCCATAACTCATTTGTATGTTCTCTACTAGAGGTGGGACATACATTTCATTTTCCAGATTTGTGTTGATTAATAGAGGAGACCCGGGAAGGCTTGGAGAGCTGAGAATATCTCACATTATTATCACATTTTAATGCATATTTTTACAAAGGAAAAGTACCTCAGGGGTCTGGAATAGAAACATTTCCTGTGCTACTTCCAACTTATTAAAATTCAGAGATTTCTCACTTGTTGCAGCGAAAAGTACGATGCAAAAGAAACAGAATAAGACACAGCGGAATCTCTTTTGTCCACGAGTGAGCCTATTCAGGGCAGAAACTGGACACTATACGCTGTGTCTGACGTGGCATCACACCCTTCAAGTGTTGCTTGATGTGACAGATAGCCTTAGTATAAAAATAAGCCATGGGAGGAAAATAGTGTGTCGGCTTTTGCCAGGTGGCTCCTGTGGTGCCTGCTGGATCAATAGTGCATTAGCACAGAAGGCTGGAGGCACGCTCGCCGTTTGGGGTGTGTAGAGATGGGAGATGTACGGGCCAAATGCATCTGCTCGGGGGTACTCGCACCTCGCTGGACAGGTGCTGTGGAAGAACAACCTCCACTCCCTCGTCCCTCTTCCCTGAGGAATGGAGAGGCAGGCAGGATGCAGACTTCATAGCGAGGCTGTTTAAAATTTCATAGCACTGGGAAGTCATGCAGATAATCCGGGAGATGGCATTTTTATGTTCAGCCCAGGCCGAAGCGGGTTTAAAAGCACACATACATTCCCACGCATACACTGGGCCACCTGGGCTATGAAGATTAACCGGATCTATCTCACCCCCTGCCCCGTACGTCCCCGTGGTCTGGCCTTTGCCTTTCATATAGGAGCTGGGCTGAAAGTGGCATGTTTTGGATGACGGGAGGCCACAGGGAGGCAGGACTGTCACTCGCTGCTGATCATAGCATTACTAATCACAGATAAGCTGCAGGTCCCTACACACCAACAGGGAACACACACTCACACGTGTGCATGGATCATAGCACACGTCAAGAGACATAGGGCAAGGTCATTGTGCTCTCTTGCTCTCCCTCGCCCTCGTTTCCCCATCACTCTTTTCCCATTTTTTCTCCGCCACTCTGTCTCGTCTACCCTCCCTTCAGCTGCCATTTTCCGTCCCTCCCGCATCCCCATTCCACTCAGCCTGCTCAGTGGAACATGTCCCTCTTGTGCTTTTATTGCTCTCTCTCTCTCTCTCTCTCTCTCTTTGAATGACTCCCTGTTGTCTCTGCTCAGTCTCCTTCAGCAAAACTCAGCCGGCCAAGGCTGTGTCCGCCTCAAGACTAAAGAAACGGCAAAGGAATTTACAGCCAGCAAATAGACATAGACCGTGACCTGCCCACACCACAGGTCCCTCTTCCGCTTTGCTCTTTTTGTGTCCGACAGGGAAGCAGGAATGTTGGGATTCTTTTCTTTCGTCTTTATGTGGTGGAAAAATGCAGCCGGTGCCATACCTCACTGACACTCTAGTTTTCACACCTCAATGGGGAGGAGTTGGTAGTAAAACCCATGTGTGACATGGCTGTGGCAAACAAACAAATATTGAGTTAACCCAAGTCTTAACCCGAGTAACAATGTTGGTGCTTTTCTCTCCTTTCTCTCTCTCCAGTCGGCCCATACATTGGGAGGTACTGTGGGCAGAACACCCCGGGCAGGATCATCTCCTACACGGGCATCCTGGCACTGACAATCAACACTGACAGCGCCATCGCTAAGGAAGGCTTTTCGGCCAACTTCACTGTAATCGAAAGGACTGTTCCAGAGGGTGAGCTGGCATGAAAACAATGAAAATCAGACAGATGGGGATGTCAGGGAGGCCAAAAAAAAAAAAAAAGTATATTGAGGCAGAAATCAAAATGAAATAACAATCCAGAAAGATTTGTTCAATCAAACATCTGGATTGAATGAGCCTGAATTAGAGGGCAATAAAGTAATCCCCCCCCCCGAAGAGTATTTCTAAAGTAAGAAGCAGATGTTGTCTGCAACTAAAGCCACACATGGTCCTATCATGATGAATTCCCAAAAGTTTAACAGAGCTGAAGAGTTAATAAATAAACACCTCCTGCTTCTTTATTTGGGTAATGTGTTACAGTGTACAAGTCTGCCTCCCATGGTTTACAAGCCCTATTAACACACCGTGAGCTCAGACAGACTCCAAAAGGCAGCTTCCCCACCAGCAACCACCCCGGACACACACCCCTAGGGCTTTTACATCCAGCATCGTCATCGCAGGGCTCGACCCCCTGACCCCATGTTGCGAGACGCTCTGACTAAACATTTCATTAAGGAAGACGAGAGCTCGTAGGAGCCATAAATCTGTCCAGAGGCTAGACCACCCCAAACCCCCACACACACAGTCAGTCTTTGAATAAGAACAGAGATCGATGATATTCAACAAATCTACTAATCGTCTCCAAAAAGGATTTTGTCTTGCCCAGAGGGAAGACAGGCGCAGAGTACACACACACACACACACACACAACAAACAACCCCACTTCGCAGTAATATGCACAACGATGACTGCTGATGTCATTTCTCCTCAGTTTCCTCCGAGTTACTTGAGTCGCTTTAATCACACATCTAAGATCAGATTGCGCAAATCAACTTTTCACATTCACTATTAAGAGGCGTGGGGAAATATCTGACCCGCGATCAGTAAATACCTTCATTTACATGAGTTGCTTGGTCTTACATCACCGACCAAGGCATGTCCAAGGAATAGGAATGAAAATCTCGAAACTTTGTCTGCACTCTTCCAACCTTGTACCACTTGAATCATTCATAATCCCCTTATGCATAATAAACGGTGGATTTTTCTCGCCTCGGCGTGGCGAAGGGAAGGGTACACTCGAGCTGAAAGCTACTGATGGGAGGTGATAATGCGATGAAAGGAGGGCTTGTCTTTTGTTCTTTAGCCCGTTTCTCCATCCACCCTCCCCACCCCATCCAACCACCCTCGCTATCTTCTCGGCTATTAGCCCCGCTTTGGTCAGTAACCCACATGATCAGATACCGTCCTTAGCCGCAAACAAACGCCTCTTTGTATGATCGGGATCCAGTTATCTACGTGATGTGGGTCTGAGTACAAAAGTTTGACAAGAACGGGCAGTCTTCTCAAAGAGAGACGACGATGAGGGTGGAGAGGTGCGAGACGGTGTTGTCAGCCTCACTCTCAGACTCTGACACGCTTGCGCGCGTGAGCACGTATACATATGCAAGCGCGCGTTGACACTGTAAAGCACAAACGCACACGCTGACCCGGTGACTGAGGTGTGTTAGCATAGTGGCAGATGGGGAGACCATCTGTGTTAGCTCATAGGCGGCAGCCACATAGCAGCTCCACACTGCTCCTTGTCCTGTGCACTCTGAGTGTGTGTGTGTGTGTGTGTGTTTGTGTTTGTGTTTGTGTGTGTATGTATATGACCGCACTATGCAAGTTTACCAGATCAGGTAGCAGATCTGTAGTTCGAATGAGGGACAATTTCGCTTCCAACCTGTAGGGGGACCGAAGAAGAAAAGTGCTTTGGTGTGGCTTTAAGAAGCGGGCTTGTGACCAACGGTTAGTCTCACTTTGCCAGACCTTCCTCCACAGCGCTGCGGAGGAGGGTCTGGCTAGTCCACACAGCGTGCTCTGGTTTATTGGCATTTCCACGGTGCCGCTGCAAAATAGCCTCAGGAAGGAACTTGTTTTGGTAGAACGTGTGTACGTTCAAAAGTTGTTTTAGTTGTGCAACAGAAAACTCAGATTGGACAGATAGTCTAGCTAGCTGTCTGGATTTACCCTGCAGAGATCTGAGGAACAGTTAACCATAGTCCTCACAAATCCACCGCAGTGTAAGAAAAAAAAACACAAGAAAGCGGAAGGTAACGGACATCCAAAGTGTGAAATCCGGCGGAATTTCCGTCGGCAAAGGAGCAATCCCAGATGTGGAACGTCGTGGATATAGACCAACGAATGGTTAACAGAAACACTGTCGAGATGCTTCATGACTTTACCACCAGGGACAAAACAAATGAAGTAAATAAACAATGGGAAGAATAATGGTCCACATGAATGTGTGAAAGTGTGCCTTCCCATACCTCTGTGTTGTTGTGGTGACATTATACGACTCCCTCTCGGATCAAAAGGTCAGATCGTTCGTTCCAACTGTTGCTGCAGCTCCGTCTACACTAATGTCAGCATGTCTGACCCCCAGGGGTTAGAGAGGCCGGCCCCAAGCTGACCCATCTGAGTCTTTAGTTCCGGAGCCCAGGATGCCTCGAAACGGCTGCCCCATGTCAACACAAACAAGGGAAGCCGCTCCTACCATAGGCGGCTGGGCCGTTAAGTATGATATATGGCCCCAAAATACAGATACTAAACGCACCTAAACTCCCCCAAGAGACCAAGTTGGGCAAAATAGTCAGTGTGTGCAAAAAAGATAAACTGCCCACAGGGAGGTGAGGGAAACAGATCCAGTCAGCGGAAGAAATAACTAGAGTGAAAGTCACTTTAACGGCTAATACTGGCTTAATCTTAGCCCACGCTGAATGTTTTATGAAGACATTTTTACGTCTTAATGCGAAACACTTCCATCCGGCTTCCATTAGAAACAAACAAAAAAAAGAAGAGAGAAACAGAAAGGATTTACTGAGGCGTCGCTGATGTGCTGTTCTTTTCCTGCCAGCAGCGCTGAGTGCCTGTCGTGTGGCGTCCTCCTCCCCAGAGACGAGCTCTTGATTCTGGGGGACACTGAAAGCCCATGCTGGGTACATTCTGGTGCTCGGGACTCAACTGAACATCTTTTACTCTCCCTTTTTTTTCATTCCCTTTAGACTTCGACTGTAGCGACCCTTTGGGAATGGAATCCGGAGAGATAACATCGGACCAAATCATGGCCTCATCCCAGTACAACCCCAGCTGGTCCCCAGAGCGCTCCAGACTCAACTACTATGAGAACGCATGGACGCCGGCCGAGGACTCAAACAAAGAGTGGATACAGGTACCGCACCCTATCTCATGTCACACAGAGGTGACGGCTATTTGATTAAACTATTCAGAAATCTACACGAAAGGAAGTATCAGTAACTGATGAAAGGTTGAGAATATCTGGAGAGTAAACCGTAGCAGCACAGAACAATTCGCCAACTGCCTGCAGTATGTTGTTGGAGGTGAGTCACAGTCTGAGGGGGGGTAGGCGGTATTGGAAGTGACTGCTGCCTGCTTGAACACAGTAGGAGTGTTCTGTGTTTGTCCTTCAGTCTCGGGAGGTGCGGTGTCTCCATAACACCGACGAGACTCAACAATTTTGATGATGAATGTCGGCCTGATGGACCTCCGGGTGGTGGAGTCCACGCCTCACAGAAATTGCCTGCGTCCACTCTCTCTGTCACTGTCTACCTGTCGGTCTGTGTCTTTTGTCTCCCTCTGTCTTCCTGTCCTACCTGATAACTTCCCCCTTTCCTTGATAACAGTGGCCGCCTCCGGGGATGCTGGGATTTAGTCCAGGCATCCTGCCCAGCCCTCTCACACACACACACACACACACACACACACACACACACGCACACACACAGGCTCTGTCATATTTTCCTGTCTGTCGGCTTATCGGCACAAAGCGATCATCACCCACCGGGGGGAACTTTATGTAGAAAGATTAAGGATTTAGTCATTCCATTCCCAGATGGGTTTAAGTCACATTTCCCAAGTCCACTCACAACACAAACCCCCTTGTAACACAAGCACACTACCTTGATGCATTTGGAGCATGCTTGATTTATTAACCGAAAGCCTCCAGGCCTTGTAAATGCCCAGACTGTTTTTCTTTTTCTACTGTTTTTCTACAGTCTTTGCTTCATTGCTGAAAGGTTTGGCCCCCACATATTCCTCAAGGGATAAATAATAGAGCTGACCCAAAGCCAAATATTTGCTTGGGGAGGGCCATAAGCAAGCTTTTCCTTTATTATTGCAATGAAAATATTGTCCTTAGGGGCCCTTGTTGCTCCTTCAGACTAATTTAATCAGTGTTTGAGCGGATTTGAGTGCAGTCTCCCATGCATATGTGTGCCCATGTGTGCGGTCATGGCTTTGGGGTTGAGTAAGAGGGTCTGGCCAGGTCAATATTGTCCTGCAGAGGAACTCGGCATGTATCTGAGTGGATCAGGATGAAACATGGCCTCCCTTACCACTTTCTCTAGCAGCTGGACAGTCTGTTATACTAAAGCATTTTTCTCTCTGAAAGGAAAATCCATTGTTCATAGTCAGATATGTGTATTTAGGGTAACAGCACAGGCTTGAAGGCTTCTCCACCTCGGTTTGCCATTTTGTCAGCGGAAATTACAAGTGATCACAATGATTTGTTGCCACTTTAGACCATCCCTGCTATAATATTGATCATATTGAGGATTTGATTTGGCAGTAAACTCTGGATTTTTAAAGGGGATGTGCTCTGATGGGCATGCTGATTTCCCAGTACTAATCAGATCAAAACTGGGGCTCTTCTAATTTCTCATTTCAAACGCAGGGAAAGAGCCAAGTCTGTGGTTGCCACGTAATTTATGTTTTCGAAAGAGTGCGATGCACTTGTGTCGAGCACTCTGAGCAGAGGCCCAATTATCACAAGTGGTATCAAAAGAGTAGAATTCTTCATTCCTCTTTCATTACGGCTGTACGTAGTGCTGCAACAAGCTAAGGCCCCCTCGCGGCACGTACAAATCATCTCAGTGCGCCGTCAGATGCATGGTAATCAATTCATTATTTATTTCATTATCATTCCCTGACTGTAGTCTGAGGCAGACCTTTTTTTTTATTATTCATGACAGGCAGCCTTTTGATTTCTGGGCATTTTCCTTCACTCTGCCCTCCTTTTTTTGCTTAACATAATCCAGATTTGTCATCCATTTTAATGCTGCTTCATTCTGATGCATGGAGAGGAGGTGGGCAATATGCTAGAGTCTGCATGCTCTTCTCTGGGTAATTAGATTGGTGTGGTTCGGCATGGAGTGCCGGGTTAGCCGGGCCATTAATCAGCCCTTAGGTGTACACAGAGATGGACAGATGTCCTTTGAGTGGGTGTGCGGCTTGAGGACGGAGTAAAGAAAGAGGCAATAATCCTTCAAAAACAGGCCTTCATTTAATTTTTTCCTTGTTCCTTTCAGATCTGTTCCCTTCTCTCTTCTTCCCTTTTCTCCACTGATCTCTTGAAAATTCCGGTCTACAGATCTATATCAGGGTAGGGGGAGATTTGTGCTTATAATCTGCCTGTGTGAGCCATGACTGTCTTTGAAGCTTAAGAGGATGAACAACGGGGGTCTCTGCAGTGGGTTGCAGCAAAAACAAAAGGGTACACCCCCACACTATGCAGCTTATAGCCTGATCCTTGCTTTATGAACTCAGACTGGCTCTATAAGGAAAACCTGAATGACACATAACACATACGCCTATAAGAGGAAGGTATATGTTTTTGGCGCGTCAAGGCCTGAGAACTGATGGTTCCTCGGTTCGATTGCGAAGAAGCTGATATAGTGTGGAATGGCTTTGAAAGGATCTGATGGTCACCGAGAGTGTGACGCAATAACCGAATGACGCAATAAAGCCTAAGGTTGAATCTCTGTCAGGCAGCTGCCATTGATCGGGCATACACACAAAACATGAATAATTTACACTGTCTTGGAGAGAACCCAACTGTCAATACCTGAAAGCCTCTTTATTGAGCATCTCATAATGGCAATATACAGTACGTTATCCCATACACTAGCTTGAGTTGATTTTGCTCTCCATATGTATAATTTAGCTGCAATGGCTTCTGCCGTCATCTTCTTGCCAGGATGCATTATACCTTAATTACCTCATTGGTATTTATGTATTTATCAGCCTCTCTCTGATAACTCTGATAACCTAAATAGTTTAATCATAAGAGGAGCTAGTGAGTCCATTTACTCCAGTCATTTGAGAAATTCTTTCATCTTCCTTGTCTGATCACTAAACATGAGAAGTATTATTTTTTTATTATTATTTTCTGGGCATTTTAGAGGACAGCTGAAGACATGAAAGGGTAGAGAGAGAGGGGGAATGACATGCAGCAAAGGGACGTAGGTCGGAGTCGAACCCGCAGCCGCTGCGTCGAGGAGTGAACCTCTATATATGGGCGCGTGCTCTACCAGGGGAGCTACCCAGGCGCCCTAAACATGAGAAGTATATCAGTGTTTGTTTGCACAGTATGCTCCTTTATCTCCTGCATGTGATACTTATCTCAAGGTAAAGTAAACCATTTACTGAGGAACTTGTCACGGGTTTACATGGGAGTTTGAAACGTGTGAATCCATAATGCAAACAGCACTGTGAAACATTACACATGTTAACACACCTAGCAAAGATAACAGGTTGAGTTCCACTGCCTCGCCAACCAAACAATCGCACTAATCGCACCCTTCCTCGATGACAACAACCGCTCCGGCCACCGTAGCGTTTGTCTTACTTAAGCGAACGCCAGACGCTAAACCAGCGTGCTCTGCCATGCCACGAATGTGCTTCCAATTATCCCAGGTCAATGAGTTGCAGAAATGCCCCCTTCATTGCCATTGTGTCTGTCTTCACTTCTGTCACCGTTCGAGGGCTTGCCGCCGTGCCCGAGTGATGAGTAATTTGAATATGGACTGGTAATTAACAGCAGCTTCTCGGTTGATGAAGTCTAGCGAGAGCGGAGGAGCGGAGGCTGGCATGTGGCTGCCGGTGAGATCATCATCCTGTCGTACGAATGGAAACAATGGACGCTGTCTGTGCCTCGCTGCTCCCAGGCCTCGCTCTCAATTGGAAAATCAATGGGAGGATAGAGAAGCACACTCGAGTGGAGGATAGCCCAAAAGTGGGACAAGAAATCGAAACATGAGGGATGGCATGATGTAATGAAATGAAACAGCGCTGCTTAAGTCCCCCGAGACAAAAACTCGGCAGCTCAGCCGTAATCAGTGTCATTTTCAGTGTCTGCGCTATGGGCCAAAAAAAAAAATTCCTTACAGCTATAGAGTCGGTCGTCATCACTAAACGGTCCTCCACAGCTGTATATCCTGCTTCCAGACATGACATACCTTCAGGTTGCCCTCCTTTCCTTCCTGATCACTGTTTCTTGGTCTCATAATCATGACGCAGAGCTTTTAGTCATGTGTGTGTGTTGCAAGGATGGGAATGGCCCTGGAGTTAAAGTCTTTAAGATGATTCAGAAGGAAGGAAATCTTAAAAAAAAAAACCTCTGTTAAATGCTTCCTCTAACAGCTGGTCCGTTTAATCATGCAGCAGTACATATCAGAGCTCACTTCACACACACACAACAAACCAGACAAGCTCTTATTTTATTATAGCTGTCGTCTAAACCTATACATCCCTCTTTGTCAGGAAAACAGATGATCAGCGCATGGGGAAGACATGCATAATTTAATGCCACCAAAGAGGTGTCGGGGGGGCTAAAAAAAAAACTGTGACTGTCAGGTGAATATTCTGATAAATGGAAGGTCGTGAGCGGAGCTCACAGGTCCTGCAGCATTTGAGTAATACAATTTTCATGAAAGGAGAATTAATTACACTTTCAGGTAATACAGCTATTCCAAAAAGCTTCTGCTACCCGAGTAGGTGAAATGAGTGAACAGATTGCTGAAAGCTGGTTTAGAAATGCTGCATCTGGGGCTAGAAAGTGTCTCTTTAGCTGCATGGTAAAGTAGCTGTATGTATGTCAGTTCACTAAAATGTTTCTCTCATTAACATACAAAGAGGACATTATATTCAGATTTTGTGAGTGTGACTAGAGGCTCTGCACGTTCTTGATGGCCAGGCAATGATTCCAGGCTATCTTTCTTCTAACTATACCATTCTTTTGAGATCCATAAAGCATTTCCAGAGGTTGTTTCCAGGACGCGGGGCCGGTGTCTATGTCTACCAGCTGCTCTTTGACTTTGGAACAGAGAGAAAGCGCTCCCTCCGTTCTCACCCTCGGCATTTCTCTTGTTGTTGTTTTTAGTGAGGGAAAACGAATAAACTCATTCCCCAGAGGCCTCGGTTATTCAGTCAGCAGCCCACACACACACACACACACACACACACACACACACACACACACACACACACACACACATACAGATGGTAAGCTATTTCTCCCCTCTGTTTGGGGAAGCAGGGTAATGGATTTAAAAGAAAGAATTCGGTAAACTTCTCCCAGAGTACAGATTGTTGCATACAACTTCTTGGCAACTCAATTATAAGCCAATCAAGCAGCGAGAGATAAAGCTTTTGAGCCTTTGCAGTTTCTTGAACGCCCCCCCCCTCTCTCCCCTCCCTGGTCTTATAAACCGCATGTCTCCTCACTGCACCCACACAACAATGACTAGGCTTTGGCCTCAAATACATATCATGTGGCCTCGCTGCACGTCTGAGTCACACAGCACAGAGACAATACTCTGAGTAACAGACAGATGTAATGATCTCGCCCACAGCTGCTGCTGCTGCTGCTGTTGAAGGATAATTGGAAAATGGTCTCTTCAAACTTGTACAAACACAAATAAATACATAAACACACTGCCCGTCTGTCATTCCCCATAATTTATTCCCACACTTACGCACACATATAGGCCATAATCAAATGCCGGATTTCAGTATGTTGATCTAATCGCATGCACACCAGGCTTTAAGCGGCTGATGTTACAAGCCCGAGCACGACTAATTCCTTTTCTGCTTCTCTGATTTCATTAGTCATGAGAAACAACTGGAGCCGTGTACAGTGGCTGTTGTGAGGCAAGGGGCTTTTGAGTCATCGGTTTGCCTCACAACAGGAAGGTAGAGAACACCCAAAACACAGACACACACACTGAGTCAAACATATTTTGGATCACCTCGAGCAGGGAAAAACACCTGGGAGACAAGGACGCACAGAAGTCCTGCCCACATATCAGCCTGACATTGCTTTATGGAAAGACTCTGAGATGTCTCGGTGATTTCTTACCCTCCCTGGCATGTTTATGGCTTAGTGTGTGTGTCCCTTGAGATATGAGTTACTGTGCACCAGCATACCAAGAATGTATGGTGTCATTTGTCTAGGTGGGCTTCAGTCCAAACATGCACTCTCATAGGAGAAATAACAACATGGTATACGAGTAACAGACACAAGCTTCTTTCTGTTAGATCAGCACAGTCCCAAAACGCAGCTGATCCCTATAGTTGCTAAATTAGGAGTCATAATTCACACCTTTCTGCACAGTGATTACATCATCCATTGAGCGTGATTCAGCCTTTCAGGGCTCGATGACAAATAGTTTATCATCAAAGAGTGATATATTTGCCCGACATCCACAGTGCACTATATGCTTGCGATTTCCAAGTGTTGGCTATTGGTTAACACACACACACACACACACACACACACGCGCACACACACTTGCGATTTCCAAGTGTTGGTTATTGCTTGATGTATATAGTTCAGCTAGTGCTGTCCGTGGCTTTGGGCTAAAAGGAGTCCCACTAGTAATCATTATCTGGGCCTGTTTGTTTTCACCGTGGTCTCTGTGGTGTGGGATGGACTGTGCTTTACATCCAAAGCGTCCTGGCAGCCAGTCTACTCTCCCTGACCCATAACCTCAGTCTGTTAGCGCAGGCTCGTCCTCGCTACTTTGCTTCTAACAAGCAGACGTTAATAAATCATGCTTTGCTCATTACCCGGGCTCTGTTATCAGCTCGTGTCTGTGAAATTGATCTAGTCTGTGCACTTCCTCACTGGAGACCCCATGCTTCTGTCCTTCACATCTTCCAAGGCGTCGCTGTCAGCGGCTCGTTTCCCTTCCCAACTTTCTCCTCTGCACTCTTCTCTCTCCTCTTTCCACTCTTTCATCATTCTTCCCCCTGGTCACATCCCATCATAGCTTACCCCGATGCCACTTTCGGACTCGCATATATTCAGTATCATTAAATTTCAGCTTTTGCGCCAAAAACATACAATACATTTTTTTGTCCCAACATCATACGGTTTGTGTGGCCCACAAATGGCGAAAGTATGTTAGAGTTTTCAGCTCCTTAAAACTCGCCAATTCACCACGCCCTCAAAAAGTACTACCCTTTAAATAAAAACATTCATTTACAACAAAAAAAAAACTTTCCAGCTAGCCCAGAGTATTGATTAAAGTCATACATCAGTCCAGCCCTCTTTAAACCACCCATATTTCAGCACGCTCAGGGTCTTAGATTGTTTGAGTCTGAGCACCCATGAGTGTTCCCAATTAGCCCTGCCACTCATTTCCTTCCCAGAGGCTCTTCTTCTCTATTACACCTAATGAGATGTTTTTTAGAGAACAATCCCAAGGCCAAGTCTTCCCATTAGACCTTTTTTTGATGTAAGCCTTTTCAATAAGCCACTTTGCTATTGGTCCAGATTGAAAATGAGTCATGCTGGCCATTTAAGCACAGATGTTAAAGACCTGCCTGGCTAATATACGCCAGCACGGGCCGCGCTGCCATCCGCTATGCTTTCCTCATCCAGCGCTGGCACATATGGCCGTTATGAGAGAGGAATTCAGCTGCTGCGTTTATTAAGTGGGAACCGTCTGAAGCTGAGGGGATTTGATTTTGTCTCTATTTGTGGAACCCAAAAGAAATCTGGGACTTACTGTATAAGCCCCATGAGCCCGTAGACAGGAACAAAAGTATTCTGTCTCTGTATGTGACGTGTGTGTGTCTTTTTTGTTAGTCTGCATCCATCCAAATCTTTTTGAGTAGCCAAGAGAGAGTGAGAGAATAGCACGGTGGAACCTCATTTATTGCTCCCATCTGTTTATGTCTTTTTACTTCTGGAAGTGAAATTGAGGAGCAGGAATGACCAGCGTTCTGTGGCATGCAGATGTTCCTTTTTCTGCTCTTTGCTCCGAGTCATTAAGTGTGGTGCAGTACCGTATATAAGGTTGGCAGACAAAGCTAGCTGGCTCTGACTGTATGGTTTAAGCATGCTGGGGCTCTATGGAGATTTTTGGTGGCAGATCACACTGGCTTTGATTTTCTAAAATATGTGCACGCTTCCGTGTCCGTCTGCCCTCTCTCACAAAGGATTTCACTGTGTCTTACACACCCTTGCACATGCACATACCGAAGATCTCCTTAGTAATCGACTCAAGACTCTGGTCGCCCTTCCATCTCACGTCAACATCAAAGGCCTCGTCTCTCATCGTGATCTGGAAACCTGTTCCACCAATGCTCCGTCATCCTGCCACACTGCTGGGTTTTTGCGGCGTCTGCACGCAACACCATTACTCCTCATTAACGTCAGCTCAGTGTTAACGCTTGTTAAAATGAAGCTCGCTGCTTCATACAGCACGCTGAGGAGTTAGCGGTCTTTTAAAGCCTTTCAGTTTCACAATACACTCACTCTTTTCCTGTTATGGATGAAGGTATAATACGGTGGGGTTAAATAGCCTCCACCGAGGTCAAAGGGAGACAATTAGTTTTCACTCGTGGCTGAAAAATTCCTTGTGTGTCCGAGAACTAACCACAGCGGACCTCACCTCCAGGCCGCTAGTCAGGCCTTATAGTCCCAGTCAAGTCAGGCAGCTTTATTAACATCATCAAAAGCCAGTTTAAAGGCTATTCTCACCACAGAAACAGAAGCCAGGGTGACATATAGAGGACTGTGTGTGCGTGTGTTTTCCCTTTCCTGGCAGTGATGGTTGGCAGACAGACACAGGTCTGATGCAAACCAGTGACTTTCTCTGCCTAGCATCAGCTCTGAATGCAGCACACACACACACACACACACACACACACATATTGCATATATATATATATATATATATATATATATATATATATATATATATATATATATATATATATATATGCAATGACAGAACAGACATACACCCAGACACTCTCTGACCCTACCACCTCTGGCTTTCTCCATGTGAAAATATAAAAGCCCTCCAGTAATGTACCGCAGTCCATCATTACTTTATAAAGCCCTGCATATTTTAAAGACACAATATTTGATATTCAACGTTTTGGTATCTCTCTTTCCTCCTGACCAATTTTGATAATGTGATTGCAGACCTCGCTCTATTCAACATTCACTTTTATCCAATAAGCTCTTGTCTCCCATCTCAGGAAATTAAGTTGTCATCCTGTGTCTCTTTCATTAATGTGAATATCATTTCATTGCTGTTTATTAAATTCCAGGTAGCAGACTGTGGCCAGAGGTGATTCTAATAGTGGGCTTATATTTTTAACTCTGCAGCTTGTCAGTGTATTATTAACACAGACGATGCATTGAAAGCCTTTTCTACTGAAATTGTTCATGCATTTTAACAGGCGCTATATTTCAGCTGTATCGGCTCCAGTTAATCAGCATCTTCCTAAACACCTAAAGGAAAACATCTTGTCATTCTTACAGCTCCTGTGGAAGATTTCAAGCAGCATTTTCTCAGGTGTCTCTTCTCTCTTTACCCTCTACAGGTGGACCTTGGCTTCTTGCGGTTCATCTCGGCCATTGGCACCCAGGGCGCCATTTCCCAGGAGACCCGAAAGATTTACTATGTCAAGTCCTACAAAGTGGACGTCAGCTCTAATGGAGAGGACTGGATCACTTTGAAGGAAGGCTCCAAACAGAAGGTAGGGGACCCTGTTCCTTTTTTTTTTTTAACGGCACAAATCTTTCTATTTATTTTTCAGCTCCTACAATATTAAAAAAAAAAAAAATTTATTATCGACGTAGGAAAGCTTTTTTGCACACCTCTTTTTTCGGGCAGGTGCGTGGGATATGATCAAAAGTAGCAGATAAAAAGAAAATGTAAATCCCGCACACTGCCAATTACGCAAGCAATATTTTATTAAGAAAATTACAACGTTTCGGTCTCAGACCTTCATCAGGTAAATTTTTATTATTGACAAAATGCAGTATACAGAGAATCAGTAATCAAGTGTACAAACTTCTGAAGATAAAAATTTAAAACATACAAAGCAATACAAAAGATAATCATTACATAAAAACAAAAAGAGGTACATGATAACATACATTTACAATTAGTCAGCGGTTTCAAGGAAAAAAAGCTCTACAGTTTCCACAATTTGAATACTTTTTTTGTTATCCAACGATCTAAGTGACTTCTGAACATTTCTGCTTGTGAATATAACATTTAGCATATAGAATGATGAAATTAATTAGATACTCAAGAGCACCATTTCCTGAATTATCGTAGAAACAGATGATATCTTTAAGGTTAAAGGTGTAGACAAAGTGCCTGTTCCTCATTATTCATTAGCCAGCAGTGTGGTCTGATGACATCATCTCTAGGCTCTAAAACTATAATTGAAAATGATAATCTGAAAAACTCTGATAACTTTTCTAGATACTTTTGCATCCCTGAGCTCTATGTTAGACTATCATCTCAGACTCGATAATGGTTAATTTTTTACATCTCCCTGACCGGTGACTGCGTCATAAAAGCCACTTCTGCGCATGCACTGCACTCAAAATATCCTGTCTCTAAAAAGCATCTGACTTGAATTGTGGTCTATTCCAAGTTGCTTTTGAACTCAACAAAAGGGGGAATACCCAGCCATATGTACTTGAGTGTCTGTCTCCCAACGTACAATTATACACTTTCCTCTGTATGGTAATACCCACCGTCTACAGTATATACTGTAAGTGGATGGTATTTTCCAGCACAGACTGCGGTGCTAATGCAGCACTGCAGTAGCTATAGAAAGGATAATGTAAGGAATGTAGTCTCTGTTTTATGTCAGGCACCCGTCAACTTGACGAAAGAAAAGACAGGGATGACAAAAGACTTGACAAACAAGAGTTAAAGGGGATAGGGATAAAGCCTGTCATGTTTGAGCAGCTGGTAGAGGAGCATCCAGGAGAGAGAGGAAAAGAAGAGTAGGGAAGGGAGGGATGGCATGCTTGACCGGAGCGTCACACGCTGTAACCATCGATTGCCGTTTCAGACCAGGTTTTGTCCATCTGGAGGCAAACACCCCGTCCACTGTGGGTCTCCGGAGGGGTCAGAGATGCATGTGTGTGTCTGTGTGACATGTAAATACCACCGAGGCATTTTCAGAGTAAAAGACTGCAAGGACGCAAGTGGAAGAAAAAAAAAAAAGTTCTCAACAGCAACAGAGCATCCAAACAAGTGTTTGTGCTGCTGTATACTCATATCCCCGGGCCTGATTATTTTATAGTCTCCCCAAAGTACACAGGCCCGGCCTGTATTTTTCCGGACTCTAAAGTGCTTTTGTGCGGAGGGGCGCCATTTGCTACATGCTGAGCCTGCAGTTTGGCGTCTTCGCTCTGGAAAAAGCCACTTTACAGTTAGCGAGTGGAGAGGAGACTCGGCGTGACATTTAAGAGAGTGGATGACTTTGTTGCAGTCCCATAGTGACGTGGTTGACAGGTATTGCTCAGGGACTGGGCCGCAGAGGCAGGCTGTATGTACTAATGGATCAGCGCTGGTGTTGTTTTAGTTCACCCTAGATCCTTTCTATCAGTGTGTCCATCCTGCTCCTCTCAGCTGGATTCCTCTCTGCCTCACAGCTACTCCGTGGGCGGGTCAGAAGGTCACCCGTTCACCGGTGTGATTCAATTACCCAGAATGAACTGTGACGGACTGTTGTTTTGCTGGGTGGTCGGCCTCTTGGTATGGTGCTGGTAAACTGTCAACCGACCCCAGGGGAGAACAGTGGCATCTTTGACCTTTAAACAAGACACTGCAGTAAAACCTCCACCAAATCTGGAACTAGAGGACAGAAAAAGGGCATCTTGAACCAATATGGTCTTGTCAGTGTTACACATACCGCCTTAGAAGTAAAAAGGCACGGCCTTTTGTGCACAGTCTACATGTCGGCCACTGCGGCAGGGCAATTTCTAGTGTCAGTTAATGTCCAGGTTATAGCAATAGCACCACGGTGAAAAGGTTGTCCTTTAAAATGTGTCATTTAGATTTTCCAACACTACCTAATGCACCTTGACTCAGTACAAAATATGACCAATCATTCAGCTGCTGCCGTTTCACTGCATCTTAATCTCACTGAATGACAACCTTTCCCTGACTTCGCTCTCCTTTTCCTGATTTAATGCAGCCAAGATCTCAGACAAATTTCCAACCGGCATCTCAATTCAACATGTCAATAATTGACTCTCCTTCCGCCTCTATCACAGGTTTTCCAAGGCAACACCAACCCAACAGACGTTGCCAAGACGATGCTGCCCAAACCCACGCTGACGCGCTTCGTCCGGATCCGTCCCGTTACCTGGGAAACAGGCATCGCACTGCGCTTCGAGGTGTATGGATGTAAGATATCAGGTTGGTACTGCTGAGATCCCTAGGGACACACACACACACACACACACACACATCTCAGCTTTATATTTGCTCACAGCTGCCACTGAAAACACACAACTCTACATTACACATGCATATATTCTAACTAGATACAGTTTCAAATGCAATGATCAGATGATGCCACTGACTCGATTTAGGATTTCTGCACATGCCCAGATGTTAGTTTCGCTCCCTTCTTGTTGCAACATACCACTGTGGCCCCGGTTGCACAGACACCTTACTTCTGCCAGGTGTGAGATGAAGCTCTATCTCTGTGAGAGTTCTGCTCTAAGCCTGAAGTTAGCTGCTGCATAATAGAGGAGTGGCACAGGAAGGAGGATTACCTATTTATGCTACCCCATGTTTAGATGTACCTCATTCAATATAAATGGAGCCAACAGCTGGCAGACAGAAAGAGATGGAGATGGGTGGGATCTATATGGTCCCAACACAGTCTGTCTTTTGCTTAGAGAGCTTTGATTTTGGAAAAGCTCTTCTCATCTTTGCTTTTTTGTCAATGCTAGATGCAATGCTGTTGTAATAAGTGGGGCGGTTGTGTGTGTGTGTGTGTGTGTGTGTGGCTCACTTTCATATGGTTTTAGCACATCTGTCTGCATCTCTATGGGTTTATGAGCCTGTGTATTGAATGTTAATTAGTGCTTGCCTGTGTGGTTTGTTCTTCTGTACTTGGATAGGCTTGAATAGGGAGCGTATCTTACAAGGACAGGGAAAAAAACGGCCATTTGTTGTCAGTTTTGTTAGTTCAGCGTTAAGCCTTGGATTAAAGTTAGGGTCCGGATTAGTTGTAACCATCCAAATGTGCTCACACAGTATGCAAGTGTTCTCTGTGTGTGTGTGTGTGTGTGTGTGTGTGTGTGTGTGTGTGTGTGTGTGTGTGTGTGTGTGTGTGTGTGTGTGTGTGTGTGTGTGTGTGTGTGTGTGTGTGTGTGTGTGTGTGGCGTTATGCAGTTATGCATTACATATGTGTGGCTGTTCATGTAATAGCAGAGGGCACTGCGGGTACAGCAGGGTTAAAGCTGGGGCGTGTGTTTCGGGCGTGCGACCAGACCACTGCACAGAGCGTAAACACATCACAGGACTGAAGTCACCGCAGGGCCTCCGTAAGGACGTCAGCACCCCTGGGCGCTGTGAAGTCACTGCCAGCTCCACTGCAGGCTAGCAGCGCAGTCGGAGAGAGAGAGAAACTGCGAAAGGCTCTTGAGGGCTGCATAAACTCGATGACTCACTCCGTTCTACCTTGAGTTATGATAACTCCAGGAACTTTTGTTGAAAGAAATATGAACTTTTTAGTGCATCTCCACTTCTCCTGAAAAGTACGTGCACAAAAGTGTGAGCTATATAAAACTATTCTAAAGTTCATTTTTTCTAACTTCCGCTTTAGATGTCAAGACCATAATTCAGGCATCAGATTAGAGGAGGTGGTGTACCCCAGAATGTTGCAAGATGTTTTTCCATAAATCATCATGGTCTCGTTCCCCCAGCTGATGCAAATAGCTGCTCATTAATAAAAAGATCCACCGCCCTGTTGTTTGTAAATACGCCATGGTGTATAAATATCTCTGATGAACCACTGATGCTCCACCCAAACCCTAAATGCCCACACCGCCATGTATCACCATATACACGCTTGCAGTCCACACACACACACACACACACACACACACACACACACACACACACACACACACACACACACACACACACACACACGTTGTTCCTCTGGGTGTGTCATTGCATGCATGTCATCTGTGAAGCGTCTGTGATTGCAGCTGAAGTCAATTAAGAGCTCCAGATGAGCCGGGGAGTTCACCCAAGTGTCTAAACTCAGATCAGACACACAAACACACAATCACGCACATACAGCGTACCTTCCCCTCATGTCCTTCCACTTCAAAGGCGATCAGTGTGCAGTGCCTTAGCTTAGCTCTACCAGAGGCTGTGATCAGTTTCAGACAGATCTTGGCCGAAGACGAAAGAAAGAAGGTCGAGAAACCCACGAAAACAGTCAAGAGGCTTCCGCGCCGCCAGCGTTTGTTCCTTGAGCCTCGATTTTCTATAGAGCAGGACCAGAGATTTGTCTCACGGGTCTGCATAGGAGCGGTTTTAGATAACCAGAGAGAGAAGTCTGAATGAGGCCTTGTTTTCCCAAGTCTTTGCGCTTTCTTCCCCAGATACAGCTATGCTATTGAGTCCTGCAGCAGTACAGTGCGCGCTTTGTCTCGTACAGACACACAGAATATGTAATAATGTCTAGATTTATCCCTCCGTGGGAGACAGATAGTAAATATGTTATTGCTCACCATAGGTCCCTGACTCAGTATCTTGGGATTAAGTGTTAGGAAGAGACAGAAAGGAAGATGTAGCCCTAATACAAGCTGCTGTCACAACTCTAGTGGTGATTATATCATGGAGAAACTTTTGTGGGCTCTACTTTTGGCTTCGAAACTCAATGCTACACCCACGAGACACAAGAACTAGGAGGTTTTACAGATTGCTAGTACTACTAAATGTTACATGAAGAGGAGCAAATAATATATGTATCTATAGATTTGAATGGAATCTTTTTGGTCATGTGGTCATTTTCAAAAAGAATGCCAGGCACAATTCACTTCAGGCCATAACTTCACTACTTTCAAAATTCCAACGGTGTAATAAATCCTTGAAAACTTAATGTCAAAATTCAAAGCGAGAGTCTATCATAAAAAAACAAACATTATATTTGTTGTTTCTTTTATGTGGGAGGAGAGTGGGTTAAACACACAAACTGGCACTGTTGCTCAAAAAATGTATTTTTGCTAATTAGAAATGTTTATCAGGTTAGGTTGGATCTATTCTGGTTCACAGTGCCAGTAGAAATGTTGTCATTCCTGAACAATCCATAACATGTTATTAGGTAGGATACCAGCAACAACTTAAAAAGCATGGCACTGGGTATCTTTGTACTCGTATGAAGGGGACAACATGTGGAAAGTTAAGAAATTCAGATTTAAACATGACAATGCGTCCGAGCTGCAGCAACAGGTTGCTGTCCTGTTCGGCTTTTGATATGGAGGGATGTCATTATGAAAAAAGGAGAAGAAATAAAAAAAATGTGAAAACAGCTGTCTCCTTTTTGAAACAAATGAGAAACATATTCAAAGATGCCAACACCTACAGAGACTTAGAATAGGGTAAGATCAGAGGAGTAGAATAAAAGGATGAGAAGAAAGTTTGACAGGAAAACAACGAGGTGTTAAAAGACGCAGTCCCACAGATGTTGACAGCTGTGGAGCAGAAGGTAGATGAGTGCAGCAGCAGATAAAACACAAAGAGAATGGGTTTTGTGTGTCAGTATATGTGAGCCTATAGAGGGGAGGTGCGGCTGGATGAGGGAGATGAAAAGGAACAGCACTCCCAGAATGCAGGACGTCGAAGCACCAACCGGGTGGAGGGTTTTAATTGGCTGCCTGGAGACAACCGCTTCAGGCAGAGGAATTAGTATGCATGAGATCTGCAGACAGAGAGAAATACAATAGAGGGAGAGATCACTGCAACATCACACAGAGTATGGGGAATTGTCCTCCTCACTTTGACTTTCACTATATCCGTTGCCCCTCCATATGAACCTCATACTCAAGCTAGACTTGTGGCATCGGTTAACGATGTTGAACATCGAGCTTTTGGATATGGATCAAGTCTTTCGTTGGCCATCAGCTCTGAAGGTTTTCATTAGTTTGTATCAAAAAAAAGCTAAGCACCTTTTGCTTTCCCTTATTGGTCTTTCAGAGTACCCGTGCTTGGGCATGCTGGGCATGGTATCAGGTTTGATCGCCGACAACCAGATCACTGCATCCTCCCATACGGACCGGAGCTGGGTGCCGGAGAACGCCCGCCTGCTGACCAGCAGGACCGGGTGGACGCTGCTGCCCCAGCCCCAGCCCTTCACCAGCGAATGGCTGCAGGTGGATCTTGGCGAGGATAAGCTGGTGAAGGGGTTGATCATCCAGGGGGGGAAGCACCGCGAGAACAAAGTCTTCATGAAGAAGTTTCGCCTCGGCTACAGCAACAACGGCTCCGACTGGAGGATGGTGTCGGACGCCGGCGGGAGCAAGCCACAGGTGAGCGTTTGTCTTTACGTGGCTTCTGTTAATCATGGGCTACGATGGACTGGGACATTGGTTCAGTTTTGCTTACACATCAGAAGCATAACCCTAACCAAAGAGCCTTAAAGGGATACGCCACCGTTTTTTGAAATAGGGCTTATCACGGTCTCCCCTAGCTGTAGATAGGTGGGCCAACGCATTTTTTGTGCATGCATTGATTTAGTCCGGTGAAATACCGGCAGCGCCGCCGCTAGTTAGCTTAGCGTAGTGAATGGAATCCTATGTTGCCGGTTAGCATGTTGTGAGTAAAAGTGAGCAAACAAAAGACAAAAAAACAACCTAATTACTTGCAGTGAGACAAAAAATGCATTGGCCCACCTATCTCCAGCCAGGGTAGACCGTGATAAGCCCTATTTCATCAACAAACGGTGGCGTATTCCTTTAATGCGTTCTTTAGGTCGAGGCTGAAGTTCTTGGAATTGGTTTGATTTCTAACACAATCCAAAAGATAGGTTTTTTAAACCTTCAGCATTGTGGGAAATGATTTAAATAAATGCTCCTAAAAATGTCTCTCAGATACATGAGAGCATTGATGCCGATTATGACACATTCAGTCAATTTTCACCGGAGCGTTGTGCCTGGCAGTTGTGAGTCATTCAGGAGTCGTCGTCGAGTCAATTTCAGCAGTGCTTTGAATCACATTAGGATAAGCATCTCAAGTCTCTCAGAGCCTTTTCCCAGTTCTGTCTTCCTGCTTTGTATTCTGCGACACACACACACACACACACACACACACACACACACACACACACACACACACACGCACACCGTTCAACCCTTTCGATGGCTAGTGAAACCTCTCCAGGGTAGAAGGAGGGGCGAAGGGAGCCAGGGGAAAACAGAGGGAAGAGAGGAGGACGAGAGAGGAAAGAACGTGCAACGTAGAAAAGTGACCCAAGATTTATCTGCCGGGGTCACTACACGCACAGAAGACACACGCCGACTTTTTTGCCCAATGCATTCCCACGCTTCCACACAAAGAATGTATTAATATGTATCTATACCGTATATACGAGCCCATACACAATCGCACACACCTCCAAGAAGAGCTGCAACAGCCCGTCCCCAATTACAAGCGTCCCTGACAGGGCATAAATCTGATCCAGATGGGTTGATGGTTGATTTATGAAGGGAGTGAGGAGGATCCATACCCCCGTCCTAGTTAGCTGCCTCTCTCCTCTCGCCTCTCTCCTGCCCCCAGCATCTAAGGTGCACCGGGCTCCTTCACGTGATCACACCCATTAATCCACTTCCATCAGTCCTCCATCTCCTCCTCTGCTTGCTACTCTTGCATCCCACGTCCTCCTCTTTTTCATCATGTATTTCTTTAGCTTGAGGAGGATCTGAGGCAGAGTTGAAGGAGCCGAAAGTCACCTTTTTGAAAGAGGTGTGTGTCGTGCTGTCTTTGCCACTGGTTCCCTGCTTCACTTGCCTGCGCCGTAGCTGTGCTTCAGATGTCAGCAAGATGAGAGAGAGATCTGGTCATCTTCTGTTTCTTTTTACCACGTACCCAGCACACGCTGGTACACCCCACATCTGGTTTTCAGAAGTGTGCCTCGGGGCATCTGCGTTTGAAGAGCTGGATCAGTCCAAAAAAAAATACCCAGCTGTGACTTTATCACCAATATTGTGTTTTTTCACTCACTCTTTTCTCATCTCTGCCCCTCTTCCTTTCACCTTCTCTCCTTTTCCCCTGCCAGATATTCGAAGGGAATAGCAACTACGACACTCCTGAGCTGAGGACGGTGGAGGCCCTGCTGACTCGTTTCATCAGAATTTACCCAGAGAGGGCCACTCCTGCTGGCATGGGCCTGCGACTTGAGCTCCTGGGCTGTGAGATTGAAGGTAAACTGGAACTTCTATTCAAATCTATTGTATTGTCTTGCAATGTGGCTGGCTTGGGGTGTCTTGTGGCTCAGGGGTAGAGTGGTCGCCCCCTTAACCACAAGATTGGCAGTTTGATCCCAGGCTCCTCCGGCCACATGTCAAAGTGCCCCTGAGCAAGGCACCGAAACCCCAAGTTGCTCCCTGGATGCGTTATGTACAGCTGCCCTCCAATCCTTATACTTAGGATGGGTTAAAGGCAGTTATTTTTAAGAAGCAATGTCATTTCTATCTATGGTGGTGACATTTCTACATGTAGTGCTGATCTCTCTACCAGTAACGTTTCTACCTATGGTGGCAAAGTTACTAGAGTGAAACCTTTTTCCCGTATGTTGATTACATTTCCAACTGTGGTAATGTTTTTGACCAAGGCAATGACATTTTCACTCCTGGTTTAGACCGATTACTAATTGTCTACCCACGATGACAACCTAACTCAACTATACTCAGTGTGTTCTTTCACAGGTGAGCCATCTATCATCCTAGCTAATGACATGGCTGTAAGTAGCTCGCGCTTCATGTCTTTGACACAGTCTGGGTTATTTAAAGATGTGGGGGCTCCCTGTGTTGAGCCCACAGCTGCCCAGCTCCTGCTCTTTATCCCTACAAGGGACAGTTGTCTTGTCTTCCTGTAACATCAAAGCTGCCCCCATAGCTAGCCACTTCTAGAGGGGATCAAATGAAAGCCCACCTGGCCCAGTAGGATTATTGCAGCCTGGCCCCCATCGCACTTTTCCCAACCTCTGCATGTCTTTCTTCCGCACACACTTTGCTATCTTTAAAACGACCCCTATTTGTTTTTTTCCAGCTCTCTATCAGTCTCTCTCAAAGCTGATGTAGCATAGAAACAGCTCAGCGATATAAGAGTGTGTAGCACGCTAGCCCTAAGTGGATTTACATATTGGATTTCAGGGAGGCCCGTTCCGTTGTAAGCCTCATGGACTCCCACCGGGAGCTTTAGTCAGATGATAATGCTTGTTTTCAATGTTAATTCCAAACACACACATACTCACACAGATGTATACACACACGGAGCAACCGCAATCACCCTGCCAAATATGTGGCTACAGGCATGTATACACAATCAGGCACATACACAGGTGCTTGTAGAAGTGTGTACAAGCATGTGTGTACAGTTATGTGTGTAGCAAGCCATAGCGGGAGGGCTAAATCCTCATTTCTGTGAGAGGCTCCCCTGACGCAGTGTTGACCCCATCCCTGACCTCCCCCACCCTGAATCTGACAGGGGCTGATCTGCCTCATATTTCATCCAGCAGAGGGAGAGAGCGAGAGCACTGGCTCCCACACACACACACACACACACACACAGATACTGTACAGTACATATACATTTTTCAGGCAGTTTTCCCCCTCTCTCTCTCTCTCTCTTTCTCTCTCTCTCTCTCGTTCATTACTCAACCAGTGTAAACGCACACAAATGCACACACACCGCAGCACGGCTGTGCAGCAGCGGAACGTGGAGGCAATCTACGGCCATGCCCACATCCAAGTGTGGCGGGGCTGTAATGATAGGCCACTATGTCAGCCAGGGGCCCTGCCTATAGCCAATAACAAGCCCTGTTTCTGCATCTTTATAGTTTCGACCGCCTAAGTCCTAAGCATCATGCTTTAGCTTCAACTTTATTTATACGCCCACACCTCCACAGCATGATAAAAGGAAGGATTCTAATAGCTCAGGCCTTAATTGAAGCATAGTGTGTAACTGTGGGCAGAACATGCTGAGCTTCCGAATACATATTTCAGTGTTTCTTGGCTTCTTTTCTATTTTAGCTATGAAAACCCACATTTTCGGACAACATCTACACCCCATGTGAGCACTCCTTACCTCTCAAGTACCTTTAATCTGGCAGTCTGAACACACTTTTAGTGTTTGGTTATCTGAGACGTATTCACTTCCAGTCCCTATCATGTTGAAATACACTTGATTAAAAGTCACTTTGGACGAAAGTGTCTGCCCGAATGTAATGTGATTTCAAGTCCTGCAGCATATTTCCTCTTTATCTCTGTGTAACATTTAAGCTGAGAACATGATCCGACATTGATCAGACCAAACAACAGGAATGTAATGTCCTGCAATAGCTGATGGACCACATCAGCGAACCTTCTCTGAATAATAAGGAAAAGCATAAATCAAAGGTTTGGTTAAAATCTTTAAAATGTGAACCAAATCAGAAAGGCATTTTCCATGTTTGACTTCAAATCTAATGTATGTTGTCTGCTGTCTCTCTTGTTCTCCATCTTTACAGCTCCAACGCTCCCGCCTACCACGCTAGTCCCTAGCACTACCCCGTCGGACGAGTGTGACGACGACCAGGCGAGCTGCCACAGCGGCACAGGTGATGACTACGATGTGACAGGTGCTAACATCGCCCTCATGAGACTGCAAAAAAAAAAACTGCCCCCCTCTTGCCCTTCCGTCTGCTTTGGCTCACACTCGATCCACTCCACTTTCCCAGTTTCACCTCTTTCTGTTATAGTTAGATTACCGCAGCTAATCGGCCACTTAATTGTGCACACTTTCAAGCGCGCATGCATGCACCCACCTTCTTTTCCACTAACTTCTCTTGGCCTCATTTCCCACTAACCCAGTAGCTCTCTGAGCCTGCACTGCTGCCTGCACTCCCCATTAACCAGCAGTCTCCAATGATGAGCATGGCAGCGTCTTAGTCACGTGTTTCAGAAGTATTACATAAGTGTGTCGTGGTAGAAATACCGAGACAGGGTACCTGTAAGAATGAAGAGAAAGACAAGGCATGTGTTGATTAGATAGATTTTGCTAGCATGGATACATTTAGTGCATGAGTGCAGCTATTTGAAAAGAAACCTAACTCTTGCCAGGCTAGGCTAACCTTGCTAATGTCTTGTGCTGTGTTGTGACAGGGGTTACCACGATGCCAGAGACCACTACTGCTGAAGTGGATACAATCCCAGGTGAGCCAAAAAGTTATATATTTTTCTCTCCCATCAATGATTCCACATCTTACTAAGCCCTGGATGTGATGAGTAAATATTTAACTGCTCAAGGTTTTTTTGAATTCATTACCATAGAATTATCAAGAAGCCTACCATAGCTAATAATTGCCAGCTCAAGGTGGCCTCTCTCCTCTGATGTGTGTCTGTTATTAAAGCTGATGATATGGCCCAGAGAGGCTCCTGCTGACAGGGTGAGGGAGGTTGTGTGATGCAGGGCTAGCTGATGATTAGCACTGGTGCTCTGTTGCTGCCTTCTCAGCATAATCACTAATCACTGGGCCGACACTGCCGCCACACACACACACACACACACACACACGGAAGCACAATGCAAATGACCACAGAAAATGGGGGGCACAGACACACACACACACACACATAGTGCTGTTTCCTGTAGCAGGTTGATGAGGCAGCAGCCAGCTGAGAGGCTCTGCCCCAGTCTGACCTTGGCTAATGGGCCATAGGCTCCACCCAGCCCCCTTCACTCTATCAGCTGGCTCTGTGGTCTGTCTGCAGTCTGCTGGGGCACCAGCTACAATACAGTAGATCAGAGCTGAGGTGGCAGGTGTGTGTCTGTGTGTATGAACCTGACTTTATTTCTGTGGGTAAATACTCATCAGTCTGACTTTTCATTTCAAGAGTCTCAAACCTTGCATGCTAATCAGTTCTGAGTATTTGTGTGTGTGTGTGTCCGTTTCTTTTTGGTTGTGGGCGTGTCGTGCACTCTAATCTCAGAGGTTATAGTTTCCGTTGGCATTCGGCAAGAAAAAGTCTCTTTTTATTTCCATCGAATGGCCAAGTGAGTCATGTGGCTGCTCATCGTATCCAGAGCTTGTTGGTAGCCTTAGTCGAAGCCTCCCAAGAATGAAAAAAAAAAAAAAAAAGCTGATGTCTCGACGAAAAAAAGTGGCTTGGCGTCTGAAATGCGGTTCCACATGGGAATTCCATCCTTTGTGTTTAATGGGTAAATAGAGTCGTTGCCTGTGGAAGCTAGTTAAAACCTTCCCATTATTAAAGGGAATATTGGCTCATATATTCTGTCATTTGGAGAGCGGCCTCCCTGTATCTCTAAAGGCATCTCATGCAGGAGTTTAAGGCCGTGGCTGACATCCCAAACAATTCGCTCCCTTGTGTTCCTTAGAAGTCTTTCTTTATCCAATTTTAAAAACACTAAAGCCTGAGCTCCCACACATTTCCGTGCCTCTACTGAGGCTCCTTCAGCACGGCGAGTGTCCATGGGGGATTGCATTGTTGAAATGGGGCCCCGGCACTGTTACCATAGATGTCTTCAAACCTCAAGTCCCTGCTCTCATTAAAATCCTGAGCTCCCCGCGGCTTGCAATGAATGTTGCTTTCTCAACTGGACACCATGTCCAGACCCCATCTTCCTCTCCCCCTGTCCCTATCTTTGTGCTGTGCCTGTTCTTAGAGTCCCTCTGTACCTCTTTTATATACCCTGTTACATTCATTATAAGAGATCATTAACTGTAGCCAAGAAATAAGGTCTACATGACTTCTATGCTATCGGCTCGCTCTTTTCTCATGTTAGAGCCATAACTGTCCCGGTCTGTTTCTCTCTCCTGAGTTAGCTGTGTTTATCTCCCCCAGCTTTGGGAGTTCAAGCTTACGGCCCACAGTTCTTTGCTGCCCTCTAGTGCTTGTAGCTGATATGGCTGAGTGAATGAAGCCCCAAAGTGTAGCCTGCAGTCATATCATGACAGGCCCCCCAGGTCATTTTTCGCTTTTTGCAATTTCTCCTTTTGTAATGGAGGATAGGGGCATGATGAAATGTGATCTCCTGACACATGATCTTGACCTTTTGTCATTTGCAGATTTTCTGTGGTTTGCCTGCGACTTCGGCTGGGCCAATGACCCTTCCTTCTGCAGCTGGACATCAGATGACACTGGCTCTAGGTGGCAGATCCAGTCAAGCGGCACCCCCACCCTCAACACTGGGCCTAACATGGACCACACAGGTGAGGACGCTGTAGGCTACTGCTTAATTGGGCCATACAAGTAAAGGTCAACCCCTTGAAACAGTACATGAGTTTTTGTCAGTGATACGAGTTCTTTTATCCAACAGGTGGATCAGGGAACTTCATCTACACCTTAGCGACAAGTCCCCAAGAGACGGAGGTGGCTCGGCTGGTCAGCCCCATGGTCAGCTCCCCGGACGCAGACCTATGTGTGTCCTTTTGGTACCACATGTTCGGGCCTCACATTGGCACACTGCATATCAAACAGCGCAAACAGACAGTTGATGGTCCGGCTGACATCCTGCTGTGGACGATCAGTGGTCACCAAGGCAACCGCTGGAGGGAAGGGCGTGTCCTTGTGCCCCGCACCAACAAACCCTATCAGGTAAATCACAATTGGTCTGTGACTTGTTTGGGCATTAGCCACTAAACGCATGCTCTTTCTATTGTGCCATTCAAGAAAAGGTTGCCAAAAGTCACTGCTTTATTTTAAGGTGGTGATCGAAGGTGTGGTGGAGAGAAATAGCTGGGGGGACATTGCTGTGGATGACATTAAGGTTCCTAATGGACTCAGCATGATGGACTGTAAAGGTGAGGCTTTTAGTTTTCATTGTTACAATGCCTGCATTCAGTTCTTGATCTGAAATAGGGCTGGGCGATATGGAGAAAATCAAATATCACGGTATTTTTGACCAAATACCTCGATATCGACGATATTGTAGTGTTGACTATTGGTGCTTTCACAAAATAATTACACAATGACATTTTTGATAAATAATCATCAGTAATGTGGATAAGTGGGTAAAGGCAAATAATAGAACAGTTACAACAGTCTGGGAAGTTCAGAAAATGACATAACGTTAATGTAATGCAGCCTTATGCCATATTACGATATTACGATATCCCAAATCTAACACGAAATTTAGTCTCGTATCACGATATCGATATAATATCGATATATTGCCCAGCTCTAATCTGAAATATGGTTGCACAGTTTTCTTTCGATTTCATTCAAATTTCTGTTTGAACAGATCCTGACGTACCCACTGAGCCGATGCTACCAGAGGATCGCCTCAATGAAATCCGTAAGTCATTTCACATGGAGGGTTTATTTAGCGTTAGCGTAGACCCCCATAATTATGTTATGTCTAGTCTATATCCACGACATTCCACTTCTGGGATTCCTCCAGATTTCACTCGTTTCGACCGGATGTCTGTTACCTTCCGCTTTCTCTGTGTTGGAATTTTAAACTCCAGTGGATTTCAGAGGACTAGGGTTAACTGGTCCTCAGATCTCTGCAGGGTAAATCCAGACAGCTAGCTAGACTATCTGTCCAATCTGAGTTTTCCGTTGCACGACTAAAACTACTTTTGAACGTACACGTTCCACCAAAACAAGTTCCTCCCTGAGGCTGTTTTGCACGATTGTGATTGGTTTAAAGAAATGCCAATAAACCAGAGCAAGTTTTTCTCTCATCCCAGAAATGCTGTGTGGACTAGCCGGACCCTCCTCCGTAGCGCTGTGGAGGAAGGTCTGGCAAAGCGAGACTACGTTATGTTATACCTCACATCTCTCTCTCCTCTTCTGCTTCTGTCTCTCCACTCCAGTTGAAGAGATCACCGAATACCCAGACTTTGTGGAGACCAACCAGATCAGCGGAGCGGGCAACATGCTGAAGACGCTCGACCCCATCCTCATCACCATCATCGCCATGTCCGCCCTGGGCGTCTTCTTGGGTGCCATCTGCGGCGTGGTCTTGTACTGCGCCTGCTCGCACGGCGGCATGTCGGACAGGAACTTATCAGCCCTGGAGAACTATAACTTTGAACTAGTGGACGGTGTGAAGCTAAAGAAGGACAAACTCAATGTACAGAGCTCATACTCGGAGGCGTGAGATGGGACTGCAATGCGTTGGTGTGACTGTATGATGTGCAGAGCTCGCAGAGCGTGCACAAGACTGGCTGTAGGCATATCCTCTCGTATATCCACGAGTAGGAAGGCTCAAAAGACTGCCAACACCCTCAACTCGCTGGATGAGGGACAGGTTCAGGAACCAATGGGAGGTTTGGACTGATCCACGCTTTTCTCAGGAGCTGCAGTAAAAAGAACCTACCAGTAGGGGACACTGTGTACAAATAAAATACAGAAGAAAAAAAAATATGTACAGATGATTTAGATGATATTTTAATTTTCTATTTTGATTTTCATTCATTTTTACAATCGGATGCTGGTGTTGAGACCAATTTATTAATAATGTTTAAAGTATTTATCTTTTTTCTGGGAAAGAAATGTTTTTTTAATTATCAGTTCACGAAGGCTGTTTTTTGAAAGAGACGTATCAAAATCCTAAATGAACCATATCCGTCAAAACTGTAGATTTGCCCTGTGGTGTGGCATACAGGGTGTGCCCATAACCCATGACCCTAAAACACGTACCCCCATTCCCCTTTGACCGGTGTCACTCTAAAGTGAGGGTCCCATTCATGGCAACGTATGGTTCGGACAGTGCCTTTAGTACATTTCAGTTGGTCTCCTCTGTTGATCTGGGTGTTTTTTACTGTACCTGGCTTAAGTTATGATGACAGGAAACAGGGGCACATTATCTTATAAATACCTGCAAAACAGGATAACAGTCTGTCACAGCGCTTTTAAAAAAAAATTGTTTTCTGTCCTGAAAAACACACACTGTAAATACGTTTTAATATATTTTATTGCCCTTTTTAAAGAAAGTAAAAAAGCTGCAGTATCCCTTTTTTCATGGGTTCGTGTGTGTGTAAATACAATCTTCTGACTGTTTTGTGGACGGTGAAGTGTTATGTTTTTTTTTTTATTATTTTAGATTACCTTGCTCAGATGAGTAAGATTTGTGTGATATTACAGCGATTTCAATGTGCATTCAAGCCATTTGTCATCGAAAAACACCCACTTGTCGAATGAATCAAACGGTAACAAAAAAAAATAAATAACAACATTCATTGTTGCTTTGCTTTAGCTAAGACCTAGCCTAGCTTGTCACCACCAAACGTCACTGTGGATTGATCACTGAAGAAGTCCTAACTGGCCAGTGCAGCTTGAATGCACTTTGTTACTGATTCCCTTATGATAGGAGCATACTAAAAGAGGGGGTAAACACACTAACTGAAGAATGGTGCTATCGTTACTTTAGCTGGACACACTTGTCTCATGATGAACCCAGTTTGTATTGTTCACTTGCTGTATTGTAGCGTAAGGCCTTTCGGACCGCAAAGAGTTTATCCGTGTTTCACGTGTAGCAGCCATAACATTGTGATGTCAGAGCTGATGTCATTAGGACGGGACAATGGTACAGCAGGGGATTGAGTGGCGTCACCTGAATCAGGTCACCTGGCCTCCCCTCCGTGGCCTTACCAAAGGATGGTTGCCTCCTATTTGTTCACAGGGGGTTCTCACTTAAACACAAAATACTAGAAGACCACAGTTCAACCGATGGTCATCGCTCACTAAAGAACTGACTACTTGCTTGGCCCTGTCACAGCCCCCGGAGAGAAAATCAAGAGGGGGAATGATAGGACACTTGTAGAGAAGAGCAATGTGTGACTTTTTTTTTTTTTTTATATCTCTTTCTAAGCTCAAAAGAAGTGCAAATATCACCTCAATGTGGACTCTTCAAATCTCCATTGAGACTCTTGTTGGCAGAAGGATGGATGGGTCAATCCCACCACCAGACACTACAAGGGGAAGGGACTCTGTGTGAGATTGACAGGATCAGGACACGAGGGCCCCATGGGACTGGGACTCGGTGTGTTTTTTTTCCCGCACCACAATCAAACAATCAAAAAACTTTGATCCTGAGAAGGGTGACGTCTTTTACATCCGTGTGCTTTGTGTGTCGTGCCATGGTGAACACATTCAGCTTGTTCATTCTCGGATTTGACCTTGCGTTGTCTCAACCTCTACACCTTTTCCGTCTGTGCTCACAGCTGCGGAGGACTGTAGCTCCAGCGAGGTCTGCTGAAACTAGAGAAAAAGGATACTGTAGCGTGGAATCCAAACAAACAATGTTGCACTGATAAATATATTTAAGAGGTTTATGTGTTTATAGCGTTCATTTGCAAAAGAACAACAGAAGAAGGTCAAAAACACAAAAAACACGTGTCAATTTCTTTCATCTTTTTTATATATATACATATATATATATATATATATAGTTTCAGATTATGTGATATAATTCTGAAATGTAAAAATATTGAGATGTTTTCATTATTGAAAAAGGCATAAAAGATTTTTCCAACAGTAATGTCCCTCCCCCCTCCATTTACATGGCTTATTAACGCTTCGTTTTGTACTGTCATTCGAATTTTGTGCAGATTTTGTTTTGTTTTTTACAAAAACAAGAAAAGGAGACTTTTATTTTCAATACTGCTTCTGTAATTTGCTGTTGTAGGAAAAAAAAAATGAATAAACAGCAAGGCCTTAAAAAGAAAAAAGGAATACTTGTGTTGTGATCTGGAATCTAAAAACTCTTTTTTGTCCCTATTCCAGTCGGATGTACAGCACATCACAGCCGTGCTGTAAAGGACTAGCCAGCAGCCTCACAAGCAGCTCTTGGAAGCAACATCTGTTTTTTTTGCATCAAAGTAATGTGAAAGCACTATTACAGCAAGACAGTGATGCAAACAAGTTATGTCTAGTCTTTGTCTCACAGCTGCCGCTTTCCAAAGATACAAAATAAAAGGCATCTTCACATGAAGGATGTTGATCATTTATTTGCTTATTTATCAATTACGGTGCAATTATGCAGTGAAAATGCAACTGATTATGTCATTTACTCCGACACCAAGTAATAAATGGTGAATATTTATACCCAGATCCCGGAGCAGATGGAAAAAAGCTCAAGTGAAGTGTCTAATGTGAGGACAGTAGTAAACAGCGGAGGAAATCATGGCATAAAGCGAAGGGCGGGAACTGACCGTGACCACTAATGAGAAGCTACACTCAGTCGCTCATCTGCTTTCCTTGTTGGTCTATCATTAGCCGAAATTAGGCTTAGTCTGATTTGTTTTTCATCTAAGGCCACATCCTAAAGTCTCCTAAAGTATCGGTGTGTTATATTGGCAGGGCATTAACAGGAAATGACTTTGCATATAGGAGAATATGAATGGAATTAGTTTTATAGTTTATATTAAAGTGCTCCTATTACGCTATTTGGCTTTTCCCCCTTTCCTTTATTGTGTTATATTATATATCTTTTTTGTGCACGTTATAGGTTTACAAAGTGAAAAAGCCCAAAGTCCCCCCCCCAAAGGGACTTAACATCTCCAACAGAAACCACTGTTCACAAACTGCTCCAAACAGCTCTATTGTAGTCCAGCCTTTACTTCAGAGACAAACGTGTAACACACGTTATAATGCTCACCTAGCTGCTAGCGTACCTAGCTACTGTCAGGGCACGCCCTCATACTCTGCTTCTGACTGGCTAGTAGTCCTTATCTAGCTACTGTCAGGGCACGTCCTCATACTCTGCTTCTGACTGGCTAGTAGTCCTTACCTAGCTACTGTCAGGGCACGCCCTCATACTCTGCTTCTGACTGGCTAGTAGTCCTTACCTAGGTACTGCTCATGTGCGACTCCCAACAAAGATGGAACAGAAGTGAGATGCCTCACTCTGTAGCTAAAACAGAGAGCTCAACACACAGGGTGAAAAGAGGAGCTGCAGCAATGTGCAGTACAACAAAAAATACAATTATGAACCTGAAAATGAGCATAATATGAGCACTTTAAATTCTAGTTCAGAATGCGGGACAAAAGTGTGAATATGTAATTATTTGCGATGTTAATGTCTTTAAACATTAGCACATCTTGGATAAATAGCCGTAACTAAGTCACCATTGTGATAAACAAGCAAATTAGACTCTATACTCTAACATCATTTGGCTGCATATTCTTCACACACAATTAACTGTAAGAGATATGTAACCCAGAAACTCCATTAGGTCCTTTTTATCTCTTCTAAAACTGCTTGTCCTAAGGATGTTACAAAGAAAAATGTAGTATCAATTAATTAATGAATTAGTCAAGCAAGCAAGAGGCAACGCATTATCAATCATTAATCTGTGTTGCATACTTAATATAAATGTTGAGCTTTAAGAGCTCCACAGAACAATCGAAGAATTTAAAAACATATAGCCTAATGACACATTTTTACAAAGAAACAGTTTTCATAAACTGCTTAGATATTATCAGCAGCGGTGGGACAAGTATTCAGGTCCTTTACTTAAAGTGGACATATTATGCTTTTCCGTATTTTCTGTCGTATGTACAATGTTATTATGTCGGACAGTGTGCGAAATACCCGTCAATATCTCCATCTCCCGATCTAAATGTTCTCAATATGCAGTAGGCCACTAATATTACAATATGTCATGCCATTAAGACAATCAGTCTTATAGCCTATAACACACACACACACACACACACACACACACACACACACACATACGATTTTTGATAATCCGATATGCTACAGTATTCGTAAAGCAACACTGACATAGGAGGTTGCATTGGCTAAAATTGTTTGGAGCACGTTGTTTTATAACAACGAGAGGCAAAGTTGTGCATTACAACGCAGACATGACAATAATTGGCACCAATGTGGCGCACTTAGAGCAATCAACTGAATAAATGCCAGGTACAGCCTATCGGAATCACATGAGAGCCTGCAGTAGGCCTATGAGCGATCATGTGACATTATTTAACCCTCCATCTACAGCAAATACGATCAGACAGATTCATCACTGAACACTTACACAAAACACATTCGCCTAACCGTTAAACAGGCCATCTCTCCAAATTAAAAAAGCACCACGGCGGATGCTGACAGACAGCCTACAATAAGCCAAACATCACCACGGCGAGTTCTCTCTCTCTCTCTCTCTCTCTCTCTCTCTCTCTCTCTCTCTCTCTCTCTCTCTCTCTCTCACTCTCTCTCTCCACACACACACACACACACACACACACACACACACACACACAATCACTCCAACTTCTCCAACTCCAAGGCTAGGCTGCTTCACTAAGACCACAACCAACCACAAGGCCTACATATAACCATGCAGTAAGCCTATGCCAAAGCCGGAAAGGACACACACACAGTCGCACACACTCATCTCATGCACAACAATCACTTCTATCATCACAATTCAGTCACTGCGAAGATTGAAAAAAAATAGCCTCTTACCTCAAGTTAGAATAGACCAAAGATGTCTTAATTGGCTCGACTTCCTATGGTTGCCGTCCTGCATGTTTCCAGGAAGAAGAGAGGCGACGTCCTGCTTTAATCCAGCTTCTGGCGAATGGAACTGGGTCAAATTTGTCCAGAGGAGGTCCGTTGAGGTCCACAAACAGGAGTGGAGACAGGCTGTCTTCGCGCCCAACCTGTTGCGCGCGTGGTTGCGCGTCAGGTTGTCCGTGTTATTAACTGTGGAAAAGCCTCGTTCGCACTCAGCTGACGTGGGGAGATACGTGCGACTTTCCAAAGGTGTCTTTCTCCTTCATCTGGGCTATTTCCACTGACCTTGTGCGGGCCAGGCTGTCCGTGTTTTTGTATATCTTCTTTCGTAGCCTCTTTACACCAGAGCTAGTAACGTCACCGTTGACCCATTCTTCAGCGAGGTGTAAACCCGGTCCCTTTTCTGAGAGTAGCAACGTTTTTTGATTTTCTACACACTAAACAGACCCATTTTCCTGCCTTAATAGACCTTTTTCACGGCAGACACGTTGACATGTCATAGTAGGAAAAGCACAGGTGTATTCAAAACCATTAATGATGGCTGCATTCCACTTAGGAGAGGCCCTGGTATTGTACATGCTGACTCACTGAAATAGCTCACTGGGACACTTGATGGAACTAAGCCATCGTTAAGGTTATTCATTTCAGCTGTGCTTTTTCGCACACTGTATGTAGCTAAGTATCGTCAGGTAAATGTACTTAAAGTATTAAAAGTGAAAGTACTCAATGCAGAAACATCCCCACATTTTGAAAACTGGAAATCGGCTAATCGGCTGTAATCATTTCAGCTGCACCTGTAGGTTTATATATTATAAGGTTAATTTATAACAAAACATAGTATTTTATAAACTACATGTGTTTTTTGTGCAAGTAACTAAAGCTCAGATGAATGTAGTGAAGTAAAAAGTGCAATATTTCTCTCTGAAATGTAGCAGAGTAGGCTAGAAGTAAAAAAAAATATATGGCATAAAAAGAAAAGATACACGTAAAGTACAGGTACCTAAAATTTCTAATTAAGTACAGTACTTGAGTAAATGTACTTAGTTACATTCCAGCACTGATTATAAGTGGTGTATGACTTCTCATAAAACATATTTTCATTTAGCGGTACCACTTTCTAATATGCCATACTTTATAAAGGCTTTATACAGGAAGTTACCAATGGATTATCAATGGTTAATGATTAATATAAGGATGCTATACGCCTTTAATAGGAAGATCTTTGGGGTTGCCAGGTTGTTAAAATCCCTTTGGTTTAAAGGTCCCATGGCATGAAAATGTCACTTTATGAGTTTTTTTAACATTAATATGCGTTCCCCCAGCCTGCCTATGGTCCCCCAGTGGCTAGAAATGGTGATAGGTGTAAACCGAGCCCTGGGTATCTTGCTCTGCCTTTGAGAAAATGAAAGCTCAGATGGGCCAATCAGGAATCTTCTCCTTATGATGTCATAAGGAGCAAGGTTACCTCCCCTTTCTCTGCTTTTCCCGCCCAGAGAATTTGGCCCACCCATGAGAGAGAGACATCATGGCTTTCAAACAAGTGGCAGTTGATCAAGGCCACACCCCCACACCCCCACCCTCCACCTTGCTCCCCCTCTCTCCTCCTCAACAGCTACAGACACAGAAATGGCACATCCTAAGGAAAGCTCATTGTGGGACTGGCTCTAGTGGCTGTAATTCTGCACCAAGGCTGAATTTCTGGAAAGAGACTTCAGATACAGTATTAGGGGACCACTAAGGTCTATATAAAAGAGACTTCAGATACAGTATTAGGGGACCACTAAGGTCTATATAAAAGAGACTTCAGATACAGTATTAGGGGACCACTAAGGTCTATATAAAAGAGACTTCAGATACAGTATTAGGGGACCACTAAGGTCAATATAAAAGAGACTTCAGATACAGTATTAGGGGACCACTAAGGTCTATATAAAAGAGACTTCAGATACAGTATTAGGGGACCACTAAAGCCTATATAAAAGAGACTTCAGATACAGTATTAGGGGACCACTAAGGTCTATATAAAAGAGACTTCAGATACAGTATTAGGGGACCACTAAGGTCTATATAAAAGAGACTTCAGATACAGTATTAGGGGACCACTAAGGTCTATATAAAAGAGACTTCAGATACAGTATTAGGGGACCACTAAGGTCTATATAAAAGAGACTTCAGATACAGTATTAGGGGACCACTAAGGTCTATATAAAAGAGACTTCAGATACAGTATTAGGGGACCACTAAGGCCTATATAAAAGAGACTTCAGATACAGTATTAGGGGACCACTAAGGTCTATATAAAAGAGACTTCAGATACAGTATTAGGGGACCACTAAGGTCTATATAAAAGAGACTTCAGATACAGTATTAGGGGACCACTAAGGTCTATATAAAAGAGACTTCAGATACAGTATTAGGGGACCACTAAGGCCTATATAAAAGCATCCAAAGAGCACCATGTCATGGGACCTTTAAACTTCACATTCAGGAATAATTCTTTCTTTCATTTATTATACAGGAAACTTAAAAGTAACATTAAGTTACAATATAAACGGGTCTGACTCAATTTAAAAACTGGTTTCCAGCAGGTTCCTGTTTTGCAGAAAAAGAAAACATCGGACACAACTTCCAGTACATAAGGACAGAAACATTTGTAGAGGACATCTGCATGGACTGGACAGATACAGACAGCTAAAACAACAATACAGTTACGGCACATGAGGACAAAAACATTGGTACAGGACATTAGCATGGGCTAGACAGATACAGTCAACTCAAAACAACAATATAAACAGTGCAAAAAAGACTTGGACAATACATGAACAATCGATGTGTGCAAGTGTAACTGTTGAGAAGAAACAGTTTGTGTGCCTTTTTGAAATATGTGATGGGTGGTAATTCTCTGATGTGATGTAATGCAGTCATAAATACTAATAATCCATCAGGTCTGCAGTTAATGTAATTACATTGTTAATAAATGGATGGTGGTGCCAAGGCCATGCAGCTCTTTTCCACAAGCTCAGAGGTCAAACAAGCCATCCAAGCGTTCTGCACGAAGAGCTAAGGAGTTAAAAAATAAAATAGAAAGTGTCACAAATTGATCTTTCACAGTCTGGCAACCCAAATGTTGTTCTTATCAGTGGCTGATGATCCATACAGCATTAATATACAATTTTTCAGATAGAACAATATAGTCAAAGTGGTCATTTTACTGCAAAATTTGTACTTTACTGATACTTTTAATAGGCTACATTTAGCTGATAACACTTTTTGATGTACGATTTTGTTGGAGTATTTTTACATTGTTGCCTTGATACTTTTACTTAAGTAAAATACAGTATGTGGATACTTCTTCCACCACTGAATAAGATCATTTAACAGCAGTACCAACATCCCCTGCCTGCAGTGAAAACCATATCGGTAGTTTTCCATTTTACCACTGGATGGCTCAGTGGAGTAAGATTAGTAGAAAGTACAAATGTGTCATGAATGGGTAGTTGAAATTTGTGTCTACCAGCATGTGTGTGTGTGTGTGTGTGTGTGTGTGTGTGTGTGTGTGTGTGTGTGTGTGTGTGTGTGTGTGTGTGTGTCAAAGGTCCGTTCTATTCTTCTCCATCTTAAATCCTCTGCAAATGATACCATGTGTTTTGGGGGCATATATTAGGCGATAAATAATTGCCAAAGGAAATTAATAAAGTGTAGTGATTCATACACAGTAAACCAAACACAGTAAATATCTGCATAGGCCCTTTTACAGGAAAACACAGCGGTACATAATAGAATTAATGATGGTGGCTGAACTCCATTTCCATTTTAGGGTCCTGGTACTGTGCAATCCTGCTCACTGTCACACTGTCATGATTTAATTCAATTAAATTTTATTTATAATATCAAATCATAACAAGAGTTATCTCAAGACACTTTACAGATAGAGTACATTACTGGGACACTTGAACACAACAGAGCCATCGGTAACGTCATTAGTAAGACATTAGTGCTTTTTCCTACTGAAAAGTCAAATTGTCTGCTTTTAAAAAAAAAGAGCCTATTATTATGTTTTCATGACAGTGACAAGTGTTTGTTCTGAATGTGATGTTAATGAAGGATTTTGGATGCTATGAAAGGAAAAGCAAAAAAATTTACAAACTATTATTGCATTTATTACACGTGTCCCTGTTTTTCCTGCACTGACCAAAACAGACCACAGGGAGGCTCCAGTAGTCATGGAAGGTCTAACATGTTCAGTAGTTCTCTGTGATGAGCAAAGGCAAATAGGACATTGCCAGAAATGATTGAAGACATTTCGCCTCTTGTCCAAAAGGCAAACGTTCTGACTGACTAGATAGGAGTTGCAGATATTTAACCTCTGGTGGGTTGTGCCACCTGAGGGCAGGGCCGGCCCAAGACTTTTGGGGGCCCTAAGCCGGATTTGGTTTTGGGACTCTCCACATTGTAACGTTTTGCCACTGCACTTGGCACTAAACCAACTTGTGTATTGTAAATATTAGTTTAAGCACTCAAATAAGCATTTAAAGACTAATGCGAGACCAATTAGCAGCACCACTTTATCTTTAAATCTTATCTTATTTTTAATAAGCTCAATTGTGAGAAATTTCAAGCGCTCTTGGGGGCCCTCTGGTAGCCACGGGGCCCTAAGCAGCCGCTTAGTTCACTTATGCGTCGGGCCGCTTCTGCCTGAGGGTCTTTAAGACCCTCGTTTACAAAATGCTGTGCCCACAATAACCTGGACTTAAACACTCAAACACCACAAAAACTAAGGAGGTCATCGTGGATTTCAGAAGATCCAAGCGCACCGAGCACTCTGCCCTCTACATTCACGGGGAGAAGGTAGAGGCAGAGCAGAAACTATTTCAAATGTTGCTGTGCAACTAATTGTCCCAGAAATAATTGCGATTAACAATATAATTGTCTCTTTCGCTCCAATTTAAAAATAACCATTTATTTATTACTTTTTTTTAAATAAATGTAAGTTTTAAACAAATCCCAGGATATGTCTTTAGGTTTTATAGCTGTCATGTGACCCATATAATGTAGTGACACAAGTACACAGCCTATGAAGTAAAGCACACCTCTTTATTATCCTAAAATATTTTTCTAACTGGATCATCTTTGTTGCTAGGAATGTGTACGGGGTCAAGTGCCAACAACTAACAATTTAAATAATAATACAAGTATTTAGTAGGGGTGGGGGAAAAAAATCGATACAGCATCGCGATATTTTCCGTGGCAATACTGTATCGATACACAGATGCCAAGTATCGATCTATTATTATATATGTGTCAGTCAGTTTGTCTGCTCGACAGTCCCATTTTGCAGCAATAAAATTGAAGGGAGATGAACAGATGTTGACAAAGTTTTCCTTTGGGGGACATGAATTGAAATTGGGAAAAATCTGAAGTTGGAAAAAAGGTAATACATTGCAATGTATCGCAGAATATCGCGATATGTTTAAAATCGCAATAACATCGTATCGTGACATAAGTATCGTGATGATATCGTATCGTGAGGTCTCATGTAATTACAATTTTGCATATCTAAACAAAATCAACAATTACCAGTCATACCCCTTAAGACCTTAACCCTTGTGTTGTCTTCCCGTCAACCTTGAAAACAACACTTTTTTTTTTCTCTCGACGTTTTTGACGCCTTTTTTTCACAGTTTGTTTTTGCTTTTTCCAACGTCTTAAATTGTTACATTTTTCTTCTACACATTTTCAGCGCTTATTTCTACCATCCCATATTTTCTGATATAAAACAAAAATTGAAAACGGGTCAATGTTAGCAATTCATTGTGGTTAAACAAAGAAACGGCGATTATGTAAAAAAGAAAAAAAAAGGTGACAATTAGACAATTATGTCATAATTGTTGCAGATGTTCCCGGTCACAAGCATCGCTTCTCTAAGCTGTTGGGCCTTGCGCTTGTGGAGCGATTGTTCTGTTTGCCCCATGTACAGGTCTATGCGTTCCTCACTGCACTCAACGGCAGACACTACATTGCTCTGTTTGTGTCTGGGGGTTTTGTCGTTTGGGTGAACCAGCTTCTGCCCTCAGGGTGTTACTGGGCTACAGGGAGCTTTGATTTGATTTGATTTCATTAGGATCCCCCTTACTCTTCCTGGGCTCCACGCAAAACATCAAACATGACATAACAGATAAGACAAAACAACCACATGATATAAAAAATAAGAATAGTATAACTAACAATATTCTTTCTCGCAAACATAGCCACACATATTCCTCTTCATGTGCTCATATAGGCTACTGTATATTACATTAAAATAAGCACTGACTATACAAAAGTGAAATCTTACAGCATATACATATTCCTATGCATAAAAAGTACAGAATGTGTTACAAAATATGGTTGTGTTTATTAAAGATCCCACTTTTTCTGATACCACTGTCACGTATCGGGGGGGGAATGCAGGGGATGTCTGCCCCCCCCAATATTTAGAAGAATAATTCAAAAAAATATGAAAGACAACCCCAAAAGAGGTAAAAAAATAAAATAATAACCGTTCAATACAACAATAAAGTGAACAATACAGGAGAATAATTCATATTAATGATTAGCTTTATATAATTAAACGCATTTTCAGCATTAATTGATGCAGAAAGGGTACACATTGTTGCATAACAGTTTACCACAGCAGGAAATTAAGTGTTTGATGCTCAACATTTTCTGGGGGGGAGGACCACCAGACCCCACAGTAATAATGTAATCCCCCACACACACACACACACACACACACACACACAATGTTTAAACAAAACCTACACCCTTGACAACATGTACAGTACATCAACACTACGAATGACCCATTCATTGTTTTATACTATATTATACATTTAATTAATGGTTAAAAGGTTTAATATCTTAAAATCCTTACAACACAGAAGAAGAAAAATGGATACATTATGGCTGTTTTCATCTGTAAAGGGGATGATCCACTCACCAATCCGTTTTTACATTTGACCAACTTGAACATTTCTAGTTAGAGGAGATGACATGGTGAAGCCAGACGAGAGAAATGTACTCACAGATGAAGTTCATTTCTATAAAGTCTCCTGTACATCTGGGCTTTTTTATTAATAAGGGAAATAATTCCACTAATTAACCCTGACAAAGCACACCTGTGAAGGTAAAACCATTTCAGGTGACTACCTCATGAAGCTCATTGAGAGAACACCAAGGGTTTGCAGAGTTATCAAAAAAAGCAAAGGGTGGCTACTTTGAGGAATCTAAAATATAAGACATGTTTTCAGTTATTTCACACTTTTTTGTTAAGTACATAATTCCATATGTGTTCATTCATAGTTTTGATGCCTTCAGTGAGAATCTGCAATGTAAATAGTCATGAAAATAAAGAAACACATTGAATGAGAAGGTGTGTCCAAACTTTTGGCCTGTACTGTATATCAGTGAAATCGCTTCATCTGGGTCTCATGAGTCATAATATGTTACAATGAATTCCAAACTGTTGTTCTTTGTAAAAAAAAATTATAATAATAATAACTATATGGGGAAGAGAATGGAAAGACATGTAGAGTCCAGTCCAGCAGGGAGAGAGAGATAAAGAGCTGCATTCCCTTGTAAACACTCCCTGGAGACTAAACAGAATTCAAGGGGGTCTTCCGGACATGATGGTTTGTTTTCTCTCACATTTTTGCGCTGCATCCCCAGTGCCGAGACAGAAATAACTTCCCACTAAGTTTTAAACAAATATAACGAGCTGGGTTGATTATTTTCACTGAAACTAATCCAAAAAAAATGTGCAGTCTCTGCTTGTTTGGCATCTTATTCGTGGAAAAGTGAAGAGAGAAAAAAAAACGCTCAGGTTTTTATAAATGATACATTTTGATTTGTGATGTGATAATCATAAAAATACATAAAAAGACATGTCAGATACCTCAGGAGACGTGAATGATGAGGAGAAGAAATGTACAAGGTTGTCACTTGTCACAAAGAAACAACACGTCATGAAACCTGAAATTATTTGAAACGTTACCCAATAATGAGCAATGTCACTTTATTTGCAAGAAGGCTGTACTTAATGAATTAATTAAATTCCAGGTATAAGACCAACTTTACTAATGTAATTAACAATTAGGTTGGTGATTCAACTTGTGGTTTAAATAACTACAGTCTGGACTGAAGTAGTTTTACGCAGACTGTTATTCTGAGGGTTGGGCTGGATTTTCTTCATGTTTTTGTGGTAAATACTAATGACACATCAAAGCATCATGGGGGGGGGGGGTGAACAGAAAACAATCAGAGGTGTTTAAACAATCTATACCTTGTTTGTTTTATTGTTAAAGCTTTAGTGGGTAACTTTTTGATATTAATGAACGACCGTTACATTCAAGCCATCGCCAAATGAGTTGCTACAAAGCTAATTAAGACTATCAGGTCCACCCAACTCTCTCTGGATTTCTCAGTATGACTATGTTCACAAGATTGTGGCGTCCGGCAACTTTTACGCACGGAAACTAGATTGAAGATAATGAGCTCTTGTGAAGAGACCATCATGTTTTTTTAATCATCATCATGTCCTCCTTGGCTACTAGCAACTGTGTGGAGGAGGAGGGGTGGGGGCGGTGCGTGATCACGGAAGGCTTGTATCATGTGGACGCGCGGACAGTGTTGTTGTCATTACTTACAATTCCTCATGGGGGGCGACAAAAGAAACTACGCACTATAACTTTAAGTTAGATGTCAGCACAGAAATGTGCATACATGCTAACATTACAACAAGACAGTCTTGTTCTTGCATTAATGTTGTTATATATACAGTACAGGCCAAAAGTTTGGACACACCTTCTCATTCAATGTGTTTCTTTATTTTCATGACTATTTACATTGTAGATTCTCACTGAAGGCATCAAAACTATGAATGAACACATATTAAATTATGTACTTAACAAAAAAGTGTGAAATAACTGAAAACATGTCTTATATTTTAGATTCCTCAAAGTAGCCACCCTTTGCTTTTTTGATAGCTGCAGCAACCCTTGGTGTTCTCTCAATGAGCTTCATGAGGTAGTCACCTGAAATGGTTTTCACTTCACAGGTGTGCTTTGTCAGGGTTAATTAGTGGAATTTTTTCCCTTATTAATAAAAAAGCAAAGGGTGGCTACTTTGAAGAATCTAAAATATAAGACATGTTTTCAGTTATTTCACACTTTTTTGTTAAGTACATAATTCCATATGTGTTCATTCATAGTTTTGATGCCTACAGTGAGAATCTACAATGTAAATAGTCATGAAAATAAAAAGGAAACGCATTGAATGAGAAGGTGTGTCCAAACTTTTGGCCTTTATATATATAATTAAAAAAAAGCAGTAGGCCTACTTGGATGATGAGGATGATGTTGATGATGATGCCGATGACAGATATGCATTTTAATGGACTTACAGATTGATCTAACATTGAATAGACATGTTGCCAGCATCTATATAAATAGGCAATTATGTGAGTGGGGGGTGTCCTCTAGCAGTGACGTAAACTGGAGCCCAGACTTGAGCTGCATTAAGTCAGCAACATTAAGCTAAGATGAAACAGGAAAAGAATAGCTGGCTTCAAAATAAAAGTTCTTGAAATGTGATCCATTTCTAAACATTTGACAGTAGCTAAAGAATGAAAATACAGTATGTGTGTCTGCATAAATGATCAGAAGGTTCCAGTTATTTCTTTCTATGTTTAAGGTTGAAGATTTTAAGCCTTTATTGTGTGTGCATTCTCTTATCTTTATGTCCTCTCTCATGTGATTGTTTACCAAGCATCCTATACAGTATAATTTCAGCCTACAGTGCTCAGCATAAGTGAATACACCCATGCTAAAGTTGACTAAAAAGAGGAATAAAAAAATCATCTTTTGGAAATTGATCTTAATGCTTTAATTAAAGAAATGAGTAAAAATCCAACCTTTAAGGACACCAATTTTCTTTGTGAATGAATAATGTATCGCGAATAAATAAATGTTCTTCTTTAAAATACAGGGGGCATAAGTAAGTAAACTCCTATGTTAAATTCCCATAGAGGCAGGCATATTTTTATTTTTAAAGGCCAGTTATTTCACCGATCCAGAATGCTATGCATCCTGATAAAGTTCCCTTTGCCTTTGGAATTAAAACAGCCCCACATCATCACATACCCTTCACCATACCTAGAGATTGGCATGGTTTTATGTCAGTTAGCCTAATAGCTGGTTTGCTTTACATTGAGAGATGATTTTATGGAAAGTACCCCATGCCAATCAATATTTTAAGGAAGAACATTTATTTATTTACAATACATTATTCATTCACAAAGAAAATTGTTGTCCATAAAGGTTGGATTTTCCCTAATTTTTTTAAGGCATTAAGATCAATTTCCAAAAGATGATTTTATTCCTATTTTTAGTCAACTTTAGCATGGGTGTATTCACTTATGCTGAGCACTGTATATATTTATTTTTTAAAGTGCTAACAGTAGCTGTATCATGTTTAAGGTGTTTGCTATGTAGCAGTAAGGCTTATAAGTTAGGGCACATATAAACCTCACATATTTATGGTTAAAAAAAAACCTAAATGTATTTATGTTCATAATTGTGAATTCTGGAATAAAATGAATTCTAGTCAGATGTTTAAAAAGTACTGTAGGCTTTCAAACACGACGTACAATTGACATCCAATTTTCTGTTTTATTTTGAAGGTTATAACCGGAAGAGGTCTCTGTTACGCTGTGTAGTTTGGCCGTTATTTTTATACATCCATGGTTTGGCCAAGAGGAGCGGAGCCCTGCGGGTCTGCCTGGCCGCTTTCCCCCGATTAGACTGAGGAAAAGAGGTCCACTCAGACGCTGTTGGGATTTTCTTTCATTCTCCAGCTACCAAAACTGTTCCCGCATTTGGTTTTAATATAAACTGTGTATACATTTTCTCTGTAGAGGGAAGTTGGGGGATGGAATGAGTAGCAGGGGAAATCTACCGTGACTTTTTCGGAGGAGAAAGTGGCCCCCGGTGCCAACAGGGCAGATAGTTGCTGCCGCTGTCTGTCTAGCGGATCATCATCGCTGGGTGCTGGGGAAGAGAAGCTAGCTTACTTCTGTATGTTGTCGCGGAAATTCACCACAGCGCCAAGGTAAAGAGGTTTCGTAAATGTACTCCTGTTGTATTGTTTTTATCTCAGCCTAAAATAAATAAATAAAAAAAAATAGCACTTTATAAAGGCCATCATATTTTTGTATTTTTGGGGGGGTTTGTATTATGTTTGTAGTGCTCGATGGTAGGCCTACTTTGGGGCATTTTCTATCACTTGAAGTAACATTTTTAATGTTGATAGTTGAATATATATTGCACTCAAAAATGGCTTGAGTTTATATGGGCTATGTTAGGTAGCCTATCACTATTAAAAGTTAGGGTAATGATTGTGTGTGTGTGTGTGTGTGTGTGTGTGTGTGTGTGTGTGTGTGTGTGTGTGTGTGTGTGTGTTTTAGTGGAATTAATAAACTCATCTGCTTTGGATATTGTGTGAACTATAGGCTACACCCATTCATTTTTTTTTCGGGATCAGATGCAACAGGCTTGCACATTTAATGTGGATGGTGAGATGAAAGGGCTTCAACAAGTGATCTCACATGATCCATTTGAATTAGCTAGGCAAGGGTCACTTGACGTGAAATACAGACTACTGACAGCCCAGAGGGAGAGAGACGATCAGGGATGGAGGGTGAAACTGTTGAAGCATGCGTCTCTGACGTCCAAAGAGACAGAATGAAGTAAATCCTAAAACCTTCTGTGGAAAACCGGAAGCAGAGGTATGAATGTGTTTAGTAGGACAAAGACATCAGAAACAGTAGCTTTCTGATAGACCATAAAAACCATGATGCTTGTTATTGTCCATGCAGTGTGTGAATGGTGGGCTAAACGGCATCCATTGATTGGATCAAGCAGAGACCCCCCCCCCCCCCCATTTCATCTGAAGGAGAGCAGGAGGATGAGGGCCTCATAAATATGACCGTGCTGACTCTACAGTAGCTGGAGAGCCTAGGCATCAGTTTAATCAAGGAAATGGAGGCAGGAAGGGAGGGAGGGGCTGAAGGAAAGAGAGGATGTCCGAAGGAGATATGGAAGGCAAAGGGGGTGGAGGAAGAACAGTAAGGAGGGAGGGAGGGGGGGGGGGCTAATTGAGGAGGAGGGTAACTGTAGGACAGTGGGGGAGTTGGACGACGGTAGCGGAGCCAGTAGCTGAATGGATGTGACCTCAGGCCCCCGGGGAACAGCTGCTGCTGGCCCCCCACCTGATTTACGAGGTCACTTAGTGCACCCAGAGAGCCACACCCAGGCCTTTCTCCCAGACATGTGACATTTCACATGTGTCTGTTGTTGTTGTTTTTTGTCAGCGAGTGACGTGCACAGGGTTCTAAATTAGCACCGTTTACCAGCCAAATGCTGGTGAAATATGCAAGTGGCTGGTAGATTTGCTTCACTCACCAGCCAAAAAACCCAATGGTAATCTATTGAATGGCTGGTAATATTTGAACATTCATTAGCCATTTGGCTGGTAGACGAAAAAGTTAATTTTGAAGCCTGGACGTGCACCTTATGTGCGAACTTGTCCCCTCCAGTCGTAAGTGATGAATATGCACTTTGTGATTGTGTGTGTGTGTGTGTGTGTGTGTGTGTGTGTGTGTGTGTGTGTGTGTGTGTGTGTGTGTGTGTGTGTGTGTGTGTGTGTGTGTGTGTGTGTGTGTGTGTGTGTGTGTGTGTGTGTGTGTGTGTGTGTGGGACAGAAGTGATGAATGTGTATGATTCCCTTCCCCGCCACATGCTTTGTGCCGGAGGGGGAGATCTCAGGCTCCGAGGCGTAAGGTGGTACAAATAATCGCCTGTTACAGCCATTTACCTCCATCACATGAACACACATGCGCACACACTTAACCCTGCAAGTTTGAAAGTAGGTCTACAACTGATGATCCCTGAAGAGCAGTTATCTGTGATTTGTTAGGCTCTGAACTGCATGCCTGACCCACAGCACAAAGCTCTGCAGTCTTTCCCAGGTTTCTTAAACCATACGGTCATTTCAAATCCAGGGGCTGTATTACAGAAATGCCTATCTTAAGTCTTAAGTTAAGAAAGGAAGAGTCTAAAATAGGATTTCATTTTTTTTTTTTCAATTTGGTATTTTTTCCTAAATAAGGTCCTAACCATAATTACCATGGTTACAGTACCAAACCGTTAAGATATGATCAGCCCATTTCTGTAATAGATTAAAACTAATTAAGGTAATTTAAGACTATTTTCTGTGCAACACAATCATGTCCTTTGCTGCTTTTGTTCTGTTATATTCTTCTGAAAATGGGTATATTTTTGCAGCTAGATTGCGGGGTGGGCCTTACTCTTGGTTTTGGTTTGTGACCTCCAGAGCTGCTTTTAGCCAACACTTTTGCCTTTGCTCTTCTCTATCCACTCTTTCTCTCCACATCGGGCTCAAATACACTTCTGGGCCTTTTGTGGGCGGCCTCTTGCTTCTAAAAACAGCCTGCGAGGAGTGGCGTGGTTACAGCTGACCTCTGCCTGCCAAGGTCTGCTGAGAAAACGAGGCTAAACATATTATGTTGGTAGTAAATAGTAGCAGGCAAGCTCTGTCCTACTGTGTTCATTATTGTGACAGTGTGAAGGCCTAACTTTTTATTTTAAGAAACTTTTTATGTGCCTTTCATTCACAAAAGAACTTCAAGGATATACAGAGTTTGTTTAGAAATGAGTTTTTATTCACTAACATGAACGCCGGCACTTCCAGTAACATAGCTGTAATCAGATAAATGGTCAGTATAATCCAATAGAAAATTCGGACTGGGTATCAAACCTTAATACTTTGTTGGTACAAATTAGACACAGTATTCACAGTATGGAATACGTTTTTTTTTTAATGCATTTTTGGACATTTCTGCCATTATTAGAAAGGAGATAGTAGAGAGCTGACAGTAAATGAGGAATGTGGGACAACATACAGCAAAAGTCCCCAGCTGGATTTATGCCAGGATTAGACTACACAATTTTTTTTGTCTTTCACGACAGTCACTATGTCACACTAGACGGACGTAGTGCCATAAATTCTTTTCTGTGTCTTGGACGGAAGAGTGGCAACACTACAAGTATGACACCGACCAGCCTCCAGACTAGGCCTGCACGATTCGGGGGAAAAATATGAATCATGACTTTTTAGCTTAGAATTGATATCACGATTCTCTGCCACGATTTCTTCTCATAAAGTGTAATGTTTATTGCACACATGAACCATGACAAAACAAAACAAATTGGCAGTACCAATTTTTGGCACCTATAGCACATTGCGCATCACCACAAGCCTGTAAACGTAGAGGCTTCAATGGATAAAGAAAATCAAGTACATACTGGCCATTTAAGTACAGTAGGCTACCAAAAATAGTGACATATAACACATTGAACTAAATATGGCCCTGATACAGGCTCTATCTGAACATGTCTTTACATAATTTAAACATGTCACTGTCAAATGCTTTAAATTAAATCGCGAACAGGTGAATCGAGATCGCGATTTTATAACGATATATTGTGCAGGCCTACTCCAGACCGATTATCGCGTGCAGTCGTCAAGATCACGCGCAAGTTCATAGGTCGACGCTTTGGAGGAGCAGCAGCCTCTCAAAAACTCACGAAATCTGGGAGCCCCACATGTAGTGTTCGTCCAATCAGGTGCAGCCATCTCGGTTGTAGGAGGGTGTGGACTGTTGAAACTCAAGTACCGTAACAGCAGTAGTATTGAGAAAAAAAAAAAAAAAGAAACATTACCTGACCCTAGTTTTAGTTTTAGATAAGTATGTGTCATGTCAACATAAAACCTGAAATGTGAAGGACATCATTGAAAGCATTGTTAGTCAGTTTATTTAGCTAATTTTTAAGTAGTATTATAGTATACAAATTGTACTATATCACATATATTACAGTATCTAAGCCTTATCTTGAAAATGTTCTTGTTTTAATATTTTGACATCACAATTTGTCTTTATATATCTTTTATCTACTGAGCATATGATCAGTTCCCCATGTGCCACCCCTCAGTGCCCTATATGCATGAACACTAGAAGCAATACAATGCCAACACTGTTCTCTGTCTGTGTGAACGTGGTCTGTTATCCGCTGCTGTCTCAGGGGTGTTAAGTGAGTCCCCAGCAGTCCACCAGTCCAGAGACAGAAACACATTGTAGTACTGTGGCTTCATAGATGGGCTTCTTTAAAGCTACTCGTTGCACTTGGAAATTCCTCTATTTATATGGGATGCAGCTTGATAATGAGTTGATTGTTCGGACAGAACCAGCCCATTATTTAATTAAATTGAGGTGACATCATTCCCACCACAAACTGTTGAGCACGATACAGTAAGTTTGACTAGACATAGATAAACCAAAATACAAACATCTTTTTAGTTTGATATAATACTTAAAAGGAACTAACTCTTCCCAACTGTTCCCAAGTAGGGATCGACCGATACTGGGTTTTTAAGGCCGATACCAATTATTAGTAGTTAATGAAACCGATAATTTAAACCGATATGCATTTACAGCGGAAAGTCAAAATCAAGATTGTGGAATGTTACAAAATCCAACACAAAACTTTGTTTAGATGCTTTAAGCAATTATTTAATAAATGAGAAACTTCCAACATAATACCCAGTAAACGATAGTCAGATAGTGTTGGGGGAATGAGGACAGACTCAGTGGTGAGTGAAACCAAAGCAGAGGGACAGACACGGAGCTGTAGCCAGGCCAAAGTAGACCACTTTTTAATTATGGAACTTTATCGTTTATCGGGCAAATAAAACGCCGATACAGATAATCTGCAAACTGCCAAAAAACGGCCCGATAATCGGCCAGGACGTATATCTGTTCTATCCCTGTTCCCAAAGTTATAAAACACGACCCCTGACCGATACAAGGGAAGTAGTTTAAGTTAGTTCTTACCCTTAATGGCTTTACATCACCTGCTGCTTTACAATCTAAATCTAAGCTGCTTTAAAATCTAAGTGAATTGGAGAGGAACTCCACAGAAACAAACATAAGTATCTCGAATTGAGGCAGACTGATGCGGCAGATCGCAAGCCATGAACTCAATACCACATTTAAAACAAAATGTAGGAACAACGTGATATCTAATTCACTCATTTCTATTCAACACCAGCTGTACAGGTCAGGGACATCAAGCTTGACAGTAGTATAGCAGGGAACATTAACTAAAGTAAGTCTATTTTAGTTGTCTTTATTATCTTTATCCCCATAAGCACAGCTAGTCTTCCCGGGGTCCACATTTAAAAAAAAACCAACATACATTAAAGATTACAGTCCACTGTATTGTTCTGACTAAGTGATACAGCAGAGGTCAAACACAGTTTTAAGAACATGATGTTCAGTCAGTGGCCTCTAAGAAGGCCTTGAGAATTAAACATGACCGATATTCCTCTACTGTTCCCAAGAGGAAATGCATGCAACTGTGGAGTGCTTACTGTTTAAGCTCTGCAGTTTTCACTCTCCCATGGTAGCGGAAATGGAGGCCCTCTAGTTCAAGTGTTAAGTCTGAGGCCTAATGAAAGACATCCGAGTTTCATTAAAGTGCCACTTTTCGAGCATTAGGGCCTCCGCAGAAAGACGGCAAAGGTGACCACAGCTGGCCTACTGCTAGGTTAAAATCCAATTAAGACCAAACTTTGACATATCTGTCTGTGTAGCGAAAAACAGAACAGCCAAGGACTTAATGCAGCCGTTTCCACATAGTCTCTGTTAGCTTCTGTTGGACAGCTGGTATACTCTGTAGTTTGCCCTTTGTGCTGCTGTTCTCACAAAAAATGACATGGCTGGTTTTTTTGCATACGTTTCCACTAGTGTTACAATGAAGCTCATATTTGTGGTCTTGAGTGAAATGCCTCGACTGTTGGATGGGTTGCCATAGAATTTGGTACACCCATTTATTACCCGCCCCAGGATGAACTGTAATAACTTAGTGACGCCTTAACCTCTTATCTCCAGCTGAAATATTTTGGTTTACGACCAGTTACCCGCAAAACTAACATGACATGATATTGCCATCAGCCTCAGCTGTACTTTGTGTGTAGTGCTAATTAGCACATGTTAGCATGCTACCATGCTAAATTAAAATGGTGAGTACCGTAAGGTAAATATTACACATGCTAAATATCAGCATGTTTAGCATTGTGCTTGTGAGAACGTTAGCATGCTGACCTTAGCATTTAGTAAGGGTGGGAATCGCCAGAGGCCTCACGATACGGTATCATCACGATACTTGTGTCACGATACGATACTATTGCGATTTTAAAGATATTGCAATATTCTGCGATATATTGCAATTTATTACCTTTTTTCCAACTTCAAATTTTTCCCAATTTCAAATTATGTCCCCAAAAGGAAATTTTGTCAACATCTATATACCTGTCAAGTTTTGGATTTGAAAATAAGGGACATTTTCCGGTGCCCACCTCGAGCAGTCCCACCACCCCAACCAAGCTCCAGTATCCCTTACATTTTAAGACGGGTGTACAAGAAAGCTAAAATCACCACTTGATGCAGAATGCTGAAAACATTTACAATTTATAACATTGCTTGTCTTTACATTTAGCCTACATTTTATTTTCATTCCACACATTCTTTTCATTTCATATTGCTTTTCTTTTACAGTTTTTCTTTTAATTTCACATAACTTTTCTTTAGTGAGTTATTGTACAAATTTGTTGCAGACTTTGCATTCTTTAAGACTGTTTTGGAAGGAGTGTATTTGTGGGCTGGGCCAGAGTGGTTCATTTTACATGAGAGTAGAGCGCAGACAGTTCTGTTGTCTAACGTCTTCCTATTCTCTGTAACAATATTTCGTACCATGCTAAACACCCTTTATCAACTTGCATTGCTATGGGGAATGCATAGTAAAGCCTTCATAAGTTTTGGCAGTGCACCGTCTCTGTCGTAGCGTCTGTCACTACCCAAAGTGAGTAGAGTGCAGATTTGAGTAGCGCATGCTCAGATTTAAACGGTTTACGGCATAACGTGTCATACCCGATGTTAGCCGAGTCAGACCGGCTCTGGTCGAGTGCAAATGTGAGTAGCGCATGCTCAGATTTAAACGGTTTACGGCATAACGTGTCATACCCGATGTTAGCCGAGTCAGACCGGCTCTGGTCGAGTGCAAATGTGAGTTGCGCATGCTCAGATTTAAACTGTTTACGGCATAACGTGTCTTACTGAAATTTGTGAAATCTGTAAAATAATAAACGTTTCTCTTTACATACAATAACAGAAGATGGAAATCATTTCTAAAACATTTTAGCTATCTATGATTGTTTGGTTGCTAACGTTAGCTCAAACGCCATTCAAGTGACAGCCAATGTTGTTTGATTGCTAACTTGTAGCTAGCAGTCATTTCAAAAACGTTTTAGCTATCTATGATTGTTTGATTGCTAACGTTAGCTAAAAACGGCATTAGCATCTAGTAGGCTACTTGATTGCAAACGTTAGCTCAAAACGCCGTTAGCATCTAGCTAGTAGGCTACTTGATTGCTAACGTTAGCTCAAACCGCCGTTAGCATCTTGTAGGTTACTTGTCGCAAAGTGACGCATGCGCAACTCGCATCTGCACTCGTCGCAAAGTGACGCATGCGCAACTCAAATCTGCACTCTACTCACTTTGGGTAGTGACAGCGTCCATCATCCGTCTCTGTTTTTTTTTCTTTTTTTTCCCCCGCGTTGTCACTCATCATCTGACCTCACACACTAACCTCGCGACAACAGCCACCTACAGTACCTGTAGTAGGCTACTGCAGGTGGCAGTTATCGCGAGGCTAGTGACAGAGCTCAGATTGGGAATGTTGTGTTTTTTTTTTTTTTACTCCGCTCGGGCCCGGGGTATTATTATTTTTTAATAACGCAGGTTAAAATATGGGAGATTTACGGGAAATGTCTCTGTTTGTTGATCTCACTTCAATTTTATTTCTGCCTAATTAGATTGTCAAGCAGACAAACTGACTGACACATATTGATACTTGGCATCTGTGTATCAATACAGTATTGCCATGGAAAATATCGCGATACTATCCTGTATCGATTTTTTTTCCCCACCTCTAGCATTTAGCTCAAATCCCCATATAGAGCTGCTTGCATGCCAGTCCTTCCAGAAAAATGCTGAGTTTTTTTTGTGATTGTTGCGGGCAAAAATCCTTGATTATGCGGCACGTTTTCGTAAAAAATGCGATGGAATATGCGGGATATTTATGCAATTTTATGTGATGAAATTGCGGGAACTTACAAAACTGCGGTTTGATGAAAAAGAGGAAAAAAAAGTGATTCCCCCCAACACCCTGCTTTTCGATGATGTTCACGTCGCGTAATTACGTCACTTCATAACGTTCCCATGGCGACAGGGGAAAACGGCTGCTCTTGTGTGAAGTAAACACAACATTTTTCAACTTTCTGTTAAGATATATGTGACTTTTTTGCAACACAAATGCGGGGGTTATGGAATCATGCAAGCCACACATATTATGCGCGGAAATCGGCAATTTATGCGGCGAAAGTGCGGTGTATTTGAAAAAATGCGGCCCCCGCATAAATATGCGGACTATGTGTATATGTATATGTGTGTGTGTGTGTGTGTATGTATATAGCATGCTCTGCAGACTGTCAAGGTGTGTTCAGACAGAAAGCTAAGTGAATTTTGTTTTTATTCACCCTCAAACAGCCTGTACTAACTGTACAGACGTCTGGTAATTTCTCTTTAGCAGATACAGGCTCTCGGGCCCATCAGCTCTGGTCTTTCTCCCTGTCTCTGTCCCCACAGACTGTTGAATAATCACCTCACTGCTGTAAATATTTGCCTGAGACTGCACACTGCTGTCATGTATCTAAATTATTCCTTTCACTGTCTCAGCGATGCAGGTGCTGCGCTCATTTTTGTAGATCGTCCCAGAGAATGAACATCTGTGACAACAGCTGTTTATTGATATACAGGGAGGTTGTTTGGCTGTGCTACTAGCATTATGTTAAGCGGTTTTCAGGCTTGTTTGACTTTTCCCAGAGCTTAGATTACAGTGATGGCCCGACTGGTTTAGGTTTAGGAATCAGACACGCCTGATTCACAGAGACAATATGCTGCTGTTTTGGCAGCTCACCGCGTTTTTGACTCTCTGTAACAAGCCAGCCTGGCCCTCTCTCCCCCTGTCTGTCGTTCTTTTCCTTTCTCAAGCGAATGCCAACTATGTCATCTTTATGGCTTCAAGAGAAAGAATTGGCTGGTTTCCAGGCACCACGATACAGGCTTCCTGTGTGATCCAGTTGAGCTTCCTGTGTTTCAGCAAAGGAAGGGCCGACTCAGCAAAGACAAGGAGTTTGGGGAGGTTTACTGTACAGCAGATCCCAGCTCCACAGACGGAGCCCTCGGCTCACAGCGTCACAGCCAGGCAACCCCGCAAGATCCCCGAAAACCAACAAAAATAGCCTACATGTTAGCCTGGTGGTTGGTGGTAAAAATGCAATGTTCTCTGTCCATCTCTAGGTCTGCTTTCAGAGGATCACCATAAACGGTCAAACAGATGGCTCCCCAAAAATGTCAGCTTTTACAGATGCCTGAGCAAAGCTGGTCTACTGTCAGGTTTACTTCTAAAATGCAACAGTATAACAGTATTGGAGCGATTAAATTGTGTGGAACACATTTCCAAGACTGACACACTGAAATGTTGCCATTTATATTACCACAAGGTTAGTTGGAGGTTTTCCATGTCTCTATGGGGTTGAGGCAGATTTGTTTTTGTGTCTCCTGTGATTTAGTCCACCTTTTTGGAGTGATTGCAGACACCAGGTGGAGAAGAGGAGTCAGAAATAACTCGTTAGCACTGCACAGCTATTTTCAACACAGAGATGGAGCCCCGAATAGTGATATGGACTTGACCCTCCTCCAAAGGTTGTGGTTTTTGCCTCAAATGTTTCTACTGAACTGCTGTGGGAGATGTGAACCCTATTCAATTGGAATGTATTTAGGCGCTGTGAAGAAACCAGAACTGCTTAAATGTTATTGATTTTCTGACTGGAAAAGTTAGAAAGCCCCCCCCCCCCAGAGGTGTATCTTTAGCCTCCTTCATACAAGGGGAATGTTTGCAGGCTTCAAGCCAATATATGTGTATTTTGTGTGGAAAGTAGAGCAGAATCTTCAAGAGCAGCAAAAAGCTGTCTGTTAAGCTACTCATAAAGCTGGCATGTAGGCCATAGCTACTGCCCCCATTATTCTGTTAAACTATTACAGAGTGGATGATTATGGGTGCCTAGCTGAATCATTTAACAGAACACTTTTCATACGGCATGTCCTGAATAAAAAAAAAACATTTAGACCACTTGTACCAACATTTAATTTCAGCTAAACCTTTTTAACACAATGACTTTCACCATTTTAAGCATTGAAGCAAGACAATGTAACTTTTAAAAGGAGATTACATAAGCAATAAAACACACTCTTGCTGAGTTCAGTACACGCGGGGGACCTGCTGCTGCAGCCTTAAAGGAAAATTCAGTTTTTTTCTTTATCTGGCATATTCCCATAATTTAAAATAGAGATTCTGGGTAACGAGGACTCGTGCAAAACAACTTATATCTGGTGGCTAATGTTGGCAAACTTTAGATAGATAATTCCTCTGTAACGGCATTAAAGTTTGCTGCCTTATTTATCTCTCTGCAGGGCTCAACGCTAACTTTTTAAAGTGGTTGCCGGCTTGGCAACCAGGCATCAGCTTTTGGTTGCCGAAATTGGCAATACAGTTGCCATGTTTTAAACTGCCTATATTTGGAGCAATTCATTTCTTATGTAACTATACCACACATTTTAATGATGAAACAATGAGATAATATCTTGCAATATATTTTCCCATCCCTCTCAAATAGGGGTGCAACGGATCACAAAACTCATGGTTCGCATCACGGTTTTGAGTCACGGATCGGATCAATTTTCGGATCAGCACAAAAAAGGGGGGAATTTAAATGATTAGTATAACAATAACCTTTAACAATAATAACTTCTTTCACCAGTAAATTGCTGTTAAAAGACCAAAACAGATGAGAAAAGGGTATTTTACAATAACTTTGAATGCACCACGAGGTTTACCAGTTTTAAATAAACGCAACACTTTGTCCCGTCTGTGTTGTTTTTTCAACAACAGCAGTAACCATGGTGCTAGTTTGTGTCTATTAGCTTGTAGCTTTAGCGGCAGACTGTTGTACGTCCCACTGTTGGAACCCTCGACAGTAAAATACAGTCACACTTCACACCGTTTAGCTGTCAGTAATTTAGCCAGTTACTACTGTAGCTAACGGTAGGCTAATGCTACTTGCTGCCAAGTGTAAGTGTGTTATTAGTGTTAACTAGCGTGACACGCAGCGAGCTTTCTGTTGCCTGTTACTACGATTTCGGAGCATAGAGAGCAGCGCAGACATTTAGGTGGCACTGTAATGAGGCACCGAAATCCGCGTTGCTATTCCGTCCGGTTAATACCAGGCACCGGTGCCATATTAGGATTTTAACATGCGGCGTTAACGTGAACAGAAAATTGCGTTGCCTGTATGTTTTCACGGCAAAGCTGAAGTGTTTTGTGTTGCGCACAAACGTAGTGTTTAAACTTTACGGAGACAACCAAATAAAATATTGACTTCTTTTGAAATAAGATTTTCCACTTTTGTAAGTTTTTGGATTTGAAAACACAAATATTGAACAGGTGGTTGCCAAAGGGGGCAACCAGAGGCCACGAAATGGTTGCCAATTGACACAATCTGGTTGCCAAGGGCAACCGGGCAACCGCTACTGTCGAGCCCTGCCTCTACTGGTGCTTCCGTAAAAATATATGTTTTTTAAACAGGTCACGATAAACATTTAATGAATGAATTAAAATCAAATGTGCTATTATCCTGTGATTGTTACTTCTGAACTTATTGGCTGCTGTTCAGCAAATGTAAAATATTGCTCAATCCAGTGCCTCATCACACTCAGAATGTTACTTTGCTTGTCTTACCTGTGTTACAAATTTTGTAAAATATGTTTAAAGTGCTCATATTATGCTCATTTTCAGGTTCATAATTGTATTTAGAGGTTGTACCAGAATATGTTTCCATATTGTTGTACTGCACATTGCTGCAGCTCCTCTTTTCACCCTGTGTGTTGAGGTCTCTGTTTTAGCTACAGAGTGAGGCATCTCACTTCTGTTCCATCTTTGTTGGGAGTCGCACATGCGCATTAGCTAGGTAAGGACTACTAGCCAGTCAGAAGCTGAGTATGAGGGCGTGCCCTGACAGTACCTAGGTAAGGACTACTAGCCAGTCAGAAACAGAGTATGAGGGCGTGCCACACTAGCAGCTAGGCGAGCATTATAACGTGTGTTACACGTTTGTCTCTGAAGTAAAGGCTGGACTACAATAGCTGTTTGGAGCAGTTGGTGAACAGTGGTTTCTGTTGGAGATGGTAAGTCCCTTTGGGGGGGACTTTGGGCTTTTTCACTTTGTAAACCAGGGAAAAGCCAAAAATATGAGCACTTTAAGGTACTATCGGTGCTGACATTATCTTGATAGCTATTTTTCACAACTGTGCAGAGTAGTTTTTATCATTCTAGTGCCCTAAATCTTGAAATATGAAAACAGAAATAGAAGCCTATGTCATTAACATCTGTGTATATTTCTTCGAGGCTAAAAATAAAGGATGCCAGACTGAATCAGACTTGATGGAAACTCTGTGGCATCGCTTCTCCTTGCTCGCAAGTTCCACTCCAACTCCTAGCTGTTCAATACAGTTATCACTTTTCCTTATATCTGACAAAGCCTCTTCTATTGAAGAAACCGGAAAGCTCATGTAATGTGAAAACTATGATGACATTTTTTTTCTAGGCATTTGTGTCTTCATTCCTTTCTCCTGGAGTATTTTTCTCTTTTTTTTTTTCTTTTGTGGAAAAATCACATTGGGTTGTCGGCCAGTATCGATGTCCTAGAGGCAATGAAAGAACCAAAAGATTAAAGACATCAACATTTGCCTCATTAGTATTATTTATCACATGGAGGCTTCTGGCAAAAAGGGGACAGTGATTGGGAACACTTTAAGGATCAGAGCCTCTGTCATGATCTCAGAGGGCAGTCTGATTCATTGCTTTTGTCTGCTATGAGAGGGTCCTCCGGATGGTTGTGGGACGTGGTGGTGGTGGTGGTGGGGGGGGGAAAGAGACACAGACAGACACTGTTTGGCATTCTCCTGCGGTTCTGTCGGGCGGCTTGTACGTCTCAGAGCTCAGACATGTTCCTCTCTGCGCTGTTTGAAGGGTATGTGAAGTCAAGGGGCCACTGGTTTGGCATGGCTCACAGTGGAGGGAGTGAACTGAGCAATTGTGTGGGTGGTTTGACGGAGGAGGGAGAGAGAGAAGGAGAATGGGAGAGGAAACAAGGGGGAGAAAGACGGAGGATGGGAGTAAAGGATGCCAGAGATACTTCACAGACAACAGTGGAGGGACTGAATGCATCTTGGAATGATTTAATTATTAACTTAACTCTAGATCCTCAAAGTCTATAAGTCGCTATTAGCTGTTAATTTTCACTTAGTTGCCTTTACTAAATGAACTCATTAATATGGTATTTACATTGAAAAGGCCTAAACAATCAGACTAATACTGTATAAATGGAGGAGGCATGTTTAGGAATTACTAAATGGCAAACTCAGCAGAGGAGAGTCTGTTAGTTCCAATCCCTTGGACTTCAAGCACACCCTTTCCCCTCCCGAGTTGTGCACCGCCCTTTCCTGTTTTTCCTTCTTTTCCATTCCTTCTTTTCACGGCCAGAGAATAACAGTCATTCTTAGCCCAGACCTTCTCCTACAAAGAGCGCTGTGACTCTGAGCCGCCAGCTTCTTTACTGCTATACTGTGTCTGGCTCCCTGACTCTGCTGGTCATTATTCATGGCAGTGCTTGCTTAGCACTTGCAACAAAGTATTGTGATGCAAATGCAGCTCAGTTTAAAGGAAAGTAAATCCCCTTCACATCTATTGTTTGTTTTGCTCTATTAAAGCTTTAGTGCGTAACTTTTTGACATTAAATTAATTAAATTTTTAGTGAGAATTTTAGCATTTTGGTATGCCCACCAAACATTTCAGGTTAAATGGGATAATGTTGTATCTGCTCCATTCTGTGTTAGTAACGGAGTACGGCAAGGAGGAATTCTGTCTCCTATTTTATTTAATGTTTATGTGGATGAATTATCAAATCAGCTAAATAGGTTAAAAACCGTCTTTCTTGTGGGCAACACTATTGTTAATCATCTTATGTATGCAGACGACCTGGTCCTGCTCTGTCCATATAGTGCTGGGCTGCAGCAGATGCTGAAGGTGTGCTCTCAGTATGGCCTTGATTATGACATAAAGTATAATGCTAAGAAAAGTCACATAATGATAGTTAGAAGCGATGAGGACAGGAAATACATTTTTCCAAGACCTTTACCGACAGCGCTGTAAAATTTACTCTCAAGCTAACATGCTCATAAGGAAGTTTTCCATGTGCTCTGATTCTGTGAAGTGTTCTCTGTTTAGAACTTATATCACACCGCTATACACTGCTCAATTTTGGTCTAATTATAAGAAAAAAAGTATGGTAGCATACAATGATGCAATGAGGCTGTTGCTCCGTGTCCCTAGGTGGCATAGTGCCAGCCATTTGTTTGTGTCCACTAGAGTGCCAACCTGTGAGGCACTCTTAAGACAGCTGATGTTTAGTTTCATATGTCGACTGGACAAGTCAGAGAACCACATAATTGAAGCTTTGGTCAGCCCTGTGAAAAGCTGTTATAGATACACTTCCAGGTTAAGACAGCATTGGTGCAATAGCCTGTATATCCTATGGGTTAATGTGTAATTGTTATGTATTTTTGTATCTCTTTTATATACTGTATTGTGTGTTATATGGACCTTGGTCTGCAATAAAAGTTTTATATTAATGAACATCCATTACATTCAAGCCGTTACCAATTATTATTTGGATGCTATTATAAAGTTGCAAGTAGGCTAATGCTTATAATAATTAGTTAATACTTAATACGTGGTTTATAAAGCATCAAGTAACATTAATTTGGCTCTATTACATCATTTTTTTGGTGATCTATAAAAGAGATGATTATTTGAATATTTGTACACTGATAATAGTGTAATCTAAATAATGTTCACAGATGCTTTAAAAGTATTCATTAACCATCAAGGTATTATAATAATCAGTTGCAACTTTTTAATTGCCGTCCAAATATTATATACATATTCTTTCCAATTGATTTCTTAAAGGTTTACAGATCATTTGGTAATCATCATTTGTGGTTATGAGAGGTGAAGCCGTGGGAGTTCATGGAACATTGTGTGTGAGTTCTATTTGGTTCAGTCTGTTTCGACCAGTTGGTAGCTAACGCTAGCTAGCCAGCTGTCTGCAGATATCAGGCTGATGTCCAGACACACAAACAGCAGGAGCAGACGAGTTAGTGCTAGGGACTTTTCAGTAAAACCAGCCATTAAAGTGGATGTCCGTGCTCTACTTAGTTGAAGCATCTAACCAAGAAGAAAATTACCGTAAGTCTTAAAGTGCTCATATTATGCTTTTTGGCTTTTTCCCTTTCCTTTATTGTGTTATATATATTTTTTTGCGCACGTTATAGCTTTACAAAGTGAAAAAGCCCAAAGTCCCCCCCCAAAGATACCATCTCCAACAGAAACCACTGTTCACCAACAGCTCTGTTGTAGTCCAGCCTTTACTTCAGAGACAAACGTGGTCACTTTGTAACACACGTTATAATGCTCGCCTAGCTGCTAGCGTGGCACGCCCTCATACTCTGCTTCTGACTGGCTAGTAGTCTTTACCTAGCTACTGTGCATGTGCATCTCCCAACAAAGACGGAACAGGGTGAGATGCCTCACTCTGTAGCTAAAACAGAGAGCTCAACACACAGGGTGAAAAGAGGAGCTGCAGCAATGTACAGTACAAAAAAAATGTTTTCTGAAAATTAAACCATGTAAACCCTATCTGATATAACCTCTAAATACAATTATGAACCTGAAGATGAGCATAATATGAGCACTTTAAATTTAGCAGGAAAACAAACTGATTCATAATTGTGAATCGTAACACTTAAACAGTAAGGAAATATCTCAAGATTTGATTCAATTGACTAATCAGTTAAACAAACTGGGGAAATGGGGTTGTGGGAATCAGGGTGTTACAAATAAAGAATCGCTCAGGTAGGATCAGAGCTTTAGGGGTGCCTGACACCCTTTTAACGTAACTTTCTTAAACAATATTCTACGGTGATAACTGTGCCTTTTAACATCATTTTTGCTCTGAGTCACAGGGCCATTGCTGCAAAGGTGAGGTGGTATTAAAAATGAAATTGGAGATGTATCTATGGAAAAGCAGATATTTCCAGTATGCAGTATCAGTGACGTCTGAAAATTAAAGATTAATGTGATTTTGACTAATTGCTGACAAGCACTATTTTCTGAAAATGGCTCATATTGTTTTCGGAATGATGTAAGGCATCTAGATTCTGGGTTTAGTTTCACGATGCTGTGGCATTCCTAAAGGCAGAAGTCCTTAGCTCACAATAGATTAACAGACTTTTTTAATTTTTTTATTAAAGCAATTATTTTTTAGGGCTGATGGGATCAAGTTAAAGGTCCCATGACATGGAAATTTCACTTTATGAGGTTTTTTAACATTAATGTGAGTTCCCCCAGCCTGCCTATGGTCCCCCAGTGTCTAGAAATGGTGATAGGTGTAAACCGAGCCCTGGTTATCCTGCTCTGCATTTGAGAAAATGAAAGCTCTGGAATCTTGCTTCTTAATCTTGCTCCTTAAGAGAATTTGGCCCACCCATAAGAGAGAGACATCATGGCTTTCAAACGAGCAAAGTGGCAGTTGGTCAAGGCCACACCCCCACCCTCCACCTTGCCCCCCCTCTCTCCTCCTCAATAGCTACAGACACAGAAATGGCACATCCTAAGGAAAGCTCATTGTGGGTTTGGCTCTAGTGGTTGTAATTCTGCACCAAGGCTGAATTTTGGGCAAGAGACTTCAGATACAGTATTAGGGGACCACTAAGGTCTATATAAAAGCATCCAAAGAGCACCATGTCATGGGACCTTTTAAGAGGTGCTCCAGCACCCCTTAAAAAAGGGGATAAAAGTGCCCCTGGCATCGTTTCATCATGGGTCTCACAGCTCCCATTTCCCCAAAGAGCAGTAACACTGTTGCAGGTTACTATACTGGTCAGGCAGCGTTCAGTCCCTCAGGAATGCCTGAGTAGCTCAGCCCGTTTTAGTCACGCACCACAGTGTCTGCCATGCATCACCTTCTCCTGCCAACTGATAGAGCTTTGGAAAGCCCATAAAACATTGGGATGCCATTAGTCACAGCTCAGGTGTGTGTGACAAGTGGGCAGGGCGTTGAGGAGTGAAATTTGTGTACACATGCTGGTATCTCCCGGAGAGGCAGGGAGAGTGTGGGAGCTACGTAAACTGTAAGAGAATAACCAGTGCTGCTATGTCTTGCGGTAGTCAGGAAAAACTGTCTGGAATGTATTTTTTATTTTTATGCTTAACCATGGACAAATACATCTGAGCATTGTGGTTGTTATGCAAACCTCTCTAATAGTCCTCATCCCTCTCCTCTGCACATGAGCAATTCATATCTGTGCCACAACCAAACTATTCAAGCTGTTTATGAAAGTGTACTTTTCGCAGCGTGCACTTTTCACACCTCGTGGTTCAGACTGTATAAGTTATAGTGATGTCACTCATTGATACAAGATAATGTTTTTCTTGGCATCATCTTGCTTGTCCAAAATGATATGCGTGTACGGTATCTGAGCATCAGGCCTCCTGAAACTCAGATTTTCCACAGATTGTTGCAAATTGGGTTCTTCCCAACTAAGCTTGTATGAATAACTCAAAACATACTTAATATAGCTAGGAAAGTCAGAATTTGTTTGAAGTGTAGTCAGGATTTCTGAGGACTCTGGTTAACTGCTCCTCAGATCTCTGCAGGGTAAATCCAGACAGCCAGCTAGACTATCTGTCCATTCTGAGTTTTCTGTTGACCGACTAAAACAACCCGAGCACGCGTTCCACCAAAACAAGTTCCTTCCCGAGGTTATTTTGCAGAGGCACCGTTATTGCGTCCGGCGCTTAGCGCCACCCATGACGATTGTGATTGGTTTAAAGAAATGCCAATAAACCAGAGCGCGTTTTTCTCTCTTCCCGTAATGCTGTGTGGACTAGCCAGACCCTCAACCGCAGTGCTGTGGAGGAAGGTCTGGCAATGCGAGACTATCATTTTAAATTAAACTATAATGGATTGCTGCACTATTTAAATATTTGAGTTAATATATTGGTTCAATGGACAAGATGTGTTTGTCAAAAGTTCATAGCAATCAATCTAGTAGTTGTTGAGATATTTCAATGGTGGACGGACTGACCATCAGGCTGACATTGCCATGCCTAAGCCATTTCGCTAGCACGGTTAAACCCCCCCCCCACCCACCCACCACCACCACCTCAGCTGCAGCTTTTCTCTGGTCTTAAACATAGAAAAACTGAATAAATACCCGTTTAAAGAGCAGGAAGCTAACAGGATAGTCAGCCCTGTCTCTGCTTATCTACTAAAAAAATATCAGGTTGGAAACCATGCTATGATGTTGTGGCTATGCACAGCGGTTTCCTGTACAGATATAACAAAGAGAACCCATTTGCCAAAAATTTTTAGTTGTACCTGATAGAATGCATGTTTGACCCAAAACACTAACTTGATCAAAATGATCAAAACTTTTTTTGAGCACTTTTAACCACATCTCACGGTCTTCATCATTAATGATAACGTTTTTTTGGAGGGGTCAACTATATAAACCTTGCAAATGGATAAATGTAATTTTTATGATTGATTTGTGTTTTTCCATCTTTATTCTGGCTTTTTTACGTCTTAAATAGATTTCTGAGGGCATCAGCAGAAAAAAAGAATTCTCTTCAACTTGCTATACCCCCCTCAATTTCTACTCGTGATACATTCATTTTCTGTTAAAATTATGGAAAGTATGGGTCGGCCTGTAGCTCAGCTGGTAGAGAACATGCCCCATGTGGCGGGCCGGGTTCAAATCTGACCCGAGGCTCTTTGCTGCATGTCTTCGCCCCCTCTCTCTCCCCCGTTTCCTGTCTCTCTTCAGCTGTTCTAAATAAAAAGTCCTAAAAAATATCTTTTAAAACAACAAAGTGAAGAAAAAATGTTGCCGGTCACAGACATTCAACTTTGGAATCAACCAGACTAACACATTCATAAAATTCATAAAATGGTACACACAAACAATTTGTTATAGTGGCCACGTTGACCGAAAACCACCTTGAAATGCTGACAATTACGACGTCTTTGGATGTGCACTTTAAGGCAGCATAACATCCTGCTCCTAGACCTTTTGTTGGACTGCTCTCCGTCTGTAGGTTTTTATTGAGCATTCCTGTGCAGCTGCTAAGCTTCGCAGGATTGAAAGCGTGGTTATTTTTCTTAACTTGACACCTGGCTGGCGTTTTGTAGACGTTGTCTGCATTTGAATGATTCCTTGGAGCTGAAGACGAAACCCCAGCGAGAGTGGAAAGAAAATATCTAGTGTGTGGTTTTGTTATAAGAGGAATGTGAACCTAAATTCCTTCATTTTAAGCTTGGTTTTTCATGGAAATCACTTGTTCATTGTGCTTGTACTTACCATACACCATAAACTGCACAAGGATCAAATACTGTGTGGATCTTTTATTTTAGGTCATCACGTAAACATTTTGTGACACAGTTATCCTCTTGAAAGTCTACTAGCTTCAGTAGGGTGTGATGCTGTAACAGAGGAATAACCACGTTTAATGTGGTATTTATCTCACATGGAAGCACAGCACACACACACACACACACACACACACACACACACACACACACACACACACACACACACACACACACACACACACACACACACACTGCCCATGTACAGCAGTGGAGATTCAAGCCAACTGATCTAATCTGGGGGGGCTGTAGACAGGCCGTCTGCCCGTCTGTGTCTATATAAACGGACACACACACGCACACGCACACACACACACACACGCTCACACAGGCACTCAGGAATGCATCACTCAACACCGCGCACACTGAACGTCAGAGCTTCCTTTACCACAGTGTACGGGAATGCAGTCTCTTAATGTAGCCTCTCTAAATAGCCAGCAATGGCCACTGGTCTGAAAAACGAAGAAGAAAAGTTTTTGTCGCTTCATCACTGTCTGTCTAGCTCTAATTTGAACCTCATGCTTTAATACCCAGCGTGGTAGACATTAGCTACTGTGGAGATTCTCTTAGAAATGGTTCCCATGAGTTTGTGATTTATGGTCAAGCGGGATATTGTTTTTACATTCCACATGTTAATTAGATTCGGCCCAGGCCAGTGCACCATAATACAACATCAGACCATAGAATCTGTGTTCCTCTGTAGGAGCCCTCCCAGCTGTCGATTATTAGAACTGCCAATGAGAGCTGATGAGAATTCCAAAAGCGTGTCAATGCTAAATAAGTCTTTTGAGACAGCAGCAGTAGTGTGGAATTTATGATGATAGTTAGGGGTCACTGAAAATTTGTTGTGCAGACTGTAAATATAACCTCAGCTCTGTTCTCATGATTATTTATAGTCAATAAAACTGTACCTTCAAACTCAAGGAAATCTTCTCAGGCAATTTGTAGCCATGCTAGCAGTCGGGCGGTTGGTCTTTGTTTGGACTGAAATATCTCTGGAACTATTGGATGGATTTTAATGAAATTATGTAAATGGTCCCCAGAGGGTGTATTATAATTAGGGATCCAAGCCCGAGGGGGTTGGGAACTGCATTTGCAATGCAACATGGTTCACAGATCCAGTGGAGCTGTTGAACACTATTGTTTTCCTAAGGAATATTAGGGGTCCAAGCCCGAGGGGGCTGGGAACCGCGTTTGCAAAGCAAACTTTTGAGAACTCCTCCTAGGCCGTGCGACTGTTTTGCACGAAACCTGGTACGTAGCATCTCTAGATGGACCTGACTAAAAGTTATCAAAAGGATTTTGTTAAGTAAAACTATGCGCAATTACCGACCAAACTAAATTTCGTAGCTGGCTACCAACGTGAACTTCAGCATATCTCAGCCAAATGAATTGCTTTCCGCACAAAAATTAGTATCCCTATTGCCTTGCCATCCCTGTAGGCTCTGTACCAAATTTGGTGAAGATTGGCCAAAAGGGAGCACTATAATCAACCTATAACTCATTCAATGTAAATGGAAAATTTGCAAAGGCAATGTACTACAGACGTTGAAGCTCACACCTCACAATATTTCCTGACGTTTGCCTCCCCACCGTCGCGCCTTCCTGACATTTGCCTCCCCACCGTCGCGCCTTCCTGACATTTGCCTCCCCACCGTTGCGCCTTGGGTATCGCTTATGGATGCTGGGCGGGTCGTCGGGGGAGACTTGTGCCGAGGAGGCTTGGACCTCGTCATAACTGCTTTCACTTCTAGTAACTTTTGTGATCTCCTAAACTTTCCTCCAGTGCCACCATGAGCTTGAGGGATTTTGGTCAACATCTACTGAATCCATTGGGACAAAATGTGCTACAGACTAGAGCAGCAAAGATTAGTGGATTTAATTGATTAGTTGTCAACTATTAAATAAATCGCCGACTATTTTGATAATCGATGAATCGGTTTGAGTCATTTCTTTATTAAATAAAAGTAAAAATTCTCTTTGTGAGTATTTTGCAGTTTCTTCACTCTTATGACGGTAAAGTGAATATCTGAGTTTTTGAGAACGTCGTCTTGGGCTTTGGGAAACACTGATCCACATATTTCACCATTTTGACTTATCGATGAATCTTTGGACTGACTTTTTCTGTAGCCCCACCATGAGTAAGACGCTTAACTAGGTTGGTTGGTTGGATGGATGGATGGTTGGTCGGCCATTTTGGTCCAGACATACTGTACCTTTGCAGCTATTCAGACATTCGTGATCCTAACATGAATCTCCTGCACCATTATGACATTCCCGTCAGCCTCAGTTGCTATTTGTGTTTAGTGCTAATAATTAAATGTTTGCATAACTAAGATGGTGAACATGGCAAATATTAGACCTGCTAAACCTCAGCATGTTACCATTGTCACTGTGAGCATGCTGGCAAGCTTTTGCTCAAAGCACCACTATGCTTAAGTCCAAGCTCACAGAAGCGCCCCCATAGCATGGCTGTAGACTGCTCACAAATCAGCCCATTAGAGCAGATAAATGTCCTTCAGCTTACTTCTCCTAAGTTAATCAGAAGCTTTGCATCAAGAGTTGGACAAGAGCCATCAATATGGCTGACCAAATGGCCTGCTCACAGACAAGGGATCAATATACATACACAAACAGAGAGGGGTGGACTCTAGGGAACTGATGCTATTTACAGTAAAAGGGATTGTGGGAAATAGGAGGCTGCAGTCCAACCCATGGGCGAGTCAGTGTGATAGTGCCTGTACGTAAATGTGTGCATACACGCTTGGATGTGAAAATGGTCTGAATTGAATTAGCTGCCTGTTAGCCTTAGACCGACTAAGAATAGCCAAACCCCTGCCACTGGATAATTTATTATCTCCAGTTATTACCAAGCCATTTACACATTCAATCTGTCATCTCTCTGAGACGCTCTCGCTCTTCTCGACCCTTTTGTTCAGGAAATTAGTAATTCAAGCATTCAGGCTACCAGGCACACCACCTATTACTGTTAACAAAGAGATAATCACAAATGGCATATTGCTTTCCAAAACAACAGTCGCTCTTTGATGAGACAACAACACATTTAAAATATTTTTTTCTTGTGTGTGTTTTCAGATGGACCTGAAGCTGCTCTTGATATACACATTGTTAGGAGTCTTTTGTTACAGTAATGCTCAGAAAGGTAAGATTGGCCTACATACTGTATTGCCGTAACATCATTTGTCGTTGATGTCAGAATGCATAGTAAACGTATGAGTCATAATGATGACATAATGACCCCCCCCCCCCAGAGAGGGACTCCTGGCTACTTTATCTTAAATATGTCATTGACCAGATATCCACCTTAGCATCACAGAGCGTAGAGGAGAATGGAAAAGACAGAATATTCCGTCTCTGTCTCCAATTACCATCGAGCCACACAGTGTTCCAGATGAACTGATGTATAAACACGGGGGGCTTAACGGGCTGCTTACTTTGCAGGGCCTGTGCTGTGCCACTGCTCCCTCTGACTCTGCCTCCTCCTCTCTTCTCTCTTTGTTTTCCATCCAGAGGGGAACGAGTGCATCAATGCCAATGCCAAATACTGCGGGGAGTGCATCCAGGCGGGAGCCAAATGTGGCTGGTGTAAAGACCCGGTATGTGAATCGAAGCTGTCAGCCATAATCGCTGCTGAGAAATGCAGTTTGATGCCATTGTGGTGCCATTAGGCATAGCCCAAAGCGATAGTGAGCATGTAGTCTTGGATCGTGCTTAATAGGGGTGTGACGAGACGCTTACTCCACGAGACGAGACACATCACGAGATTGGGTTCACGAGAACGAGACGAGACGAGATTTAAAATTTTTTTTTAAAGAAATCCTCAATGATGAAATATATGAATGGAAAATTATTTTTTTATTCAACTGAAAAATCACAAAATGCAAAACAATTTAGGTGCATTTTGAAATCAACTATTAATGATTAATGTTATTTAACTTTTTTTTTTACTATTTTAATGAATTATATGCAGTAAAGGACGTGCAAACACTGCAAAATGTTTTGTATAAACTCTACCAACTGGCTTCTGCCCTGTACAATTTCACATGAGAAATCTAACTCCTTTCCACAAATCGAACATAAAAAATAAATGTGTGGAGGAGTCGCCGAAATCCGACATTTTCCACCACAGAAAATGGCCTCATATCAGCTGCAATGAAAACGCCTATGTCCCTGGTTAGTGCCGTGGCTCTTGAACTTACCGGTGGCAGAGATGCAAAGGCTTTTAGAGTTGTTTGCCCTTTTAATGTTTTCGTCGCGGGTGCAGTAGTTAGTAGAGAGCTGTGGTGGTGCTGTAAGTGTTTTTGCATAGTGCTCGTGTTAGCCGCGGTATACGGCATTTTTTTCTTACAATGTTTACATATTGTGTTCGTCTTGTCTGTCACTCTTTCGCCGTTTATTATTTCCGCAGGAAAACCAAAATGTTGCCACACAAATGATTTAAAAGTGGCAGGGGGATCTTCAATAGTAATTTCACGCTCCATCACGCTGACATCACATCGCCTCACGAGACAACTTTTCACCTCGACGAGAAATCTCGTCACGTTTTAATCTCGCGAGATCTCGTAAAACGAGATCTCGTCACACCCTTAGTGCTTAATGATCATTTTTTTAATGTAATCCATTACTTGTTTAGCCTGTGAAATATCAAAAAATAATGAAAAACACCCATCACAATTTCCTAGAGCCCAAGGTGATGTCTTTAAATTCCTAGTATTGTCAGACTTTTGTCAACTGTCCAAAACTGAAAGATTTTCAATTTACTACAGTAGAGCCGAAAAGGATATTTTTGTAGATTGAATATCTTTTCATTTTGGATTTTTCAGTTGGTCAGACAGTACAGGCAATTAAAAGAGATCACATATAGTGACGAGGGGCATTTTGAAGTGTTTTCTGATGTTTTGTAAAAATGATCACTTCATTCATCAATAAAATAAAAAGTAGAAAATCGATAAGTTGTAGTCCTATTCCTCACATTTGAGAAGTATTTTTGCACAAAAAATAACTAAAATGATTATCAAAATTGTTTTTGATTAATAATTTCAGAACTAGACTAATATGAAGTGATAAAGTCACTATTTTTTGTATTGCACTTTAATAAAGTTACAGGACTTGCGAAATACTTAAAAAATAATGATCAAAATCAGAGAAGTAGAGGCCAAAATATCCTTACTTTTTGTCTTTAGCACACACTTTAGACAAACGCTGCATGCTCCATAATGCAACTCTTAAATGTATGTACAGTATGTAAATGACCATGTGTCACCTACAATGCTCCCAGTTTGTAACATAGGCTTTCTGTTTTAAACTTGCAGTCTCCAAGCCTTAGCCAAGATAAATCTAAAAAAATAAATAATAATAAATAAACTGATAAAGGCTCCTCCAGAGCCACAAAAGACATTATGCAACAGCTTCCACGGACTGAATAGTGTGTCTCATGACAAACCGATTTCCTTTTGTGTAACGAATGGATTGTCCCTTTAATTCTCCCTTTGCTGCTGTCACTTCTCGTAGAAATTCCTGAAACAGGGTGAGACTGTGTCGACCCGTTGTGACGAGCTGCAGTCTTTGATAAAAAGGGGCTGTAGTGATGCCATGATCGAGAACCCACACGGGGAACAGAAGACTCTCAAGAACAAAGCAGTGACAAATCGCAGAAAGGGAGCAGAGAAACTGAGGCCCGAGGACATCACGCAGATCCAGCCCCAGAAACTCAGCCTCACCCTCCGATCTGGTGAGAATACATTTGAGCGAAGCTTTTTCTGAAGCTGTTCTTACCTTCTTTCGGATTTGATTAGTCCACTTTGGCAATTTTGTTTTAACAACGGTAACTTTATGTAGGTGAGCCTCAAACTTTCAACTTAAAGTTCAAACGAGCGGAAGATTATCCCATCGACCTGTACTACTTGATGGACCTGTCCTACTCCATGAAGGACGATCTGGAGAACGTCAAGAACCTGGGAACAAGTCTAATGCTGGAGATGTCAAAGATCACCTCTGACTTCAGGATAGGTGAGGATTTTCATTATGGGATGTGTGATCACATTTGACACTTTGTTTCTTTTTGGGGCAAAGAAATTAAAAGCTTTCACTGTCCCACTTTGGTTTTGGTTATTTAATAAAAAATGACAAGAATACACGTTTAGTAGCCAAAAAAGCAAAAAAAAACATACTCTTGAAACCATTTTGGTCATTTCCAGTCACCAGTTCTTCTTCTTCAAGTACTTTGTAGATCAGAGGTTTTCAAACGGTAATATTTACAGCAGCTGTATTGCCTGTAACAGCTCATAGAATTATGTTTTCAGTGTTGTCAGTTTAATCAGAACACACAGACATGATACATGTTTAGAATCAGTGTGACTTACACTTTTTTAAATAGAATAGAATATACTTTATTGTCCCCTAGGGGAAATTTGTCATGGACTCAAGAGTGCATAGTACATAGTAGTAGCTGCCATTACAGACAATAAATACACGTACAAAAAATACAAATAACAGCTAAAAAAATTTACACATAGGCTACATAGACACAGAAATAAAAAATAAAATGCAGAACACCAAGTTATTGCACACTTCTCCGGCCTGTCTATTACAAATCGTACAAATCTATTTAAAATTATAAAGGATATCATCGACAATAAACTTCCATAAATCAACTTAGAAATCACTGCCTCGGCAAAAAAAAGACAGGGCTCAAATTGTAGCCTGCAGCCAGCACAACTGGCTGTTTACACCCTCCAAAGCTCCCAAATTCTGGGAACCGTTATTCCAAAACCTAAAGAATGATCTCCCCCAAATAGAAGTAAGACAAATGATAATATTAATTTGATAATAATACATTGACCTGTAGTATTCAGGGGAAAACACTTTTATCGTGACAGCAGTGTGGGGTGTACAGGTGATGTCTTGATTTTGTCTGAGGGGGTCCACAGTATCAGACTTTGAAACCCCCCTGAGGTAGATTGACTGTCCTTGTTTTTTCAGGTGTCCTGTTGTCTTGTATTTAGTGCCACCCAAGTTTGAATGCTCTTTTTGTGACCTGCACAAACAAACCAAAGAATCCCCAGAGAGCTCATCAACATACTCTCAACTCATTTGGTGTCAACTTACCCATAAGATTGATTTATGGTCCTGCGGAGGCTCCGCGCAGAGCTTTCACCGTAGCCTACGTAAGTGGCCTGAAGTTAATACTTGTGCATTGTTCTCTTTAAGAGAATAGCAGGGCCTGTGTGTGTGTGTTAGAGCGAGTGAGAGAGTGACGGTTATTAGTTTCGGAGGGAGTAGCGACTCTAGAGTCATAGTGAGAGAAACAGTGTGTCCCCTGTTCTTTCTGACCACGGTGGGAAATCTGTAGCAGGAAAAGTTAACCCTCTCCTTGATTTCATGTTGTTTTATGGAGAAGGAGAACCAGGAAATGAGTCGGGAGGAAATGCAGCGCTACCAAGCCACGGCAGAGAGACGTGCGTTGCCGTGACGTGTAGTTATATTTTTCGAGAGGTGCACATCTGGCTACGGCGTAGGGTCGGTTTACGCTTTAGACGAACGCACCCAGTCCCAAACCAAGCATCTTGTTAAGACTATACCCATAGCACTTGTTGACTTTTTTTTTTTTGCTCAAGTTGTTTAAAATGAAATTCTGAATCCAATTGTCTTTCACAGGTTTTGGCTCCTTTGTGGAAAAGACAGTCATGCCATACATCAGCACTACCCCGGCCAAGCTGCTAAACCCATGCACAGGCGACCAGAACTGCACCAGCCCGTTCAGCTACAAGAACGTGCTGAAGCTGACCAGCGATGGCAAGAGGTTCAACACCCTGGTGGGCCAGCAGCACATCTCCGGAAACCTGGACTCTCCTGAGGGGGGGTTTGATGCCATCATGCAAGTGGCTGTGTGTGGGGTAAGCAACAACAACAACAACAAAAAAAAGAAGAAAAAAGCTGTTTCCCTTCAGCAATCCTGTGGGAAATAATCATTCTCAGGTTTCTCAATTAAAAGGTAAATTTCCCACAATTTTTTCGCACTTGCTTGGAGGGATACAGCACCAATAAATGCGTTTATGGGGTGATGTGTGAAAAGGTATTTTATAAGTCCTTGGTGTTTACAAGGAGAGTTTTGGATGCAGTAATAGTTCATGTGTCAGATTTAGGGCTGTCAGCATTAACGCGTTAATCGCAACGCGATTAAGGGCCGAGCATAACGCCTTCACCGCATTAATCGCATGCTGTCCTTTATTAATTTATTTTCACTTCACTCGGCTTCACGTCGTGCCTAACAGGCTACTATTTTGACCCTTTGCCGCACCTTTACATATCATCAAGCTGTCACACTTCCTCTTAACACATCCTCCTGCTGCTGGCTGCAGGCATGATTGAGAAATGCAGCAACAACACAATTCTGAATGGCGCTTTTTATTTTCCAAAACTTTGATAGATACAAGATACACTGGTAAGAATTGCTTTCCATTGTTAATATGTACTTAAAAACAGTTCTGAAATGCAAAATAATAGAATTTTAATCATGTGATAAAACATGCGATTAACTATAGAAATTCACGATTAAATTTCTTTTATCGTTTGACAGCCCTAGTCAGATTATAAGATGGTCATATTCTCCCTTAGCTTTTATAGAGAGGATATATCGCTGTTGGCAGACAATTATTACTTGCAGTTTGAGTGTTTTGCTTCTCATTTCTCAGAATCATATTGGTTGGAGGAATGTGACTCGTCTGCTTGTGTTCTCCACTGATGCTGGCTTCCACTTTGCCGGCGATGGCAAACTGGGTGGCATCGTTCTGCCCAATGATGGAAAATGTCACTTGGAGGACAATGTGTATACCATGAGCCACTACTATGTAAGTTGCTCAGTATTGTTTGGCCTACAGTGCTACTCGTGTTAACTGTGTGTTACAATGACTATGTGTGCATATCCAAAAACCTGTTGGTATCCAAGTCTTTGATCATGTTTAAAAGTAGCCGTGTTTCTCCTTCTTATCGGGTCTGCAGCCCTGCAAACTGTCGGCTGCTTGGTTTGTGTACAGCAACCATAGCAACGCACAGAGCTGACCCTAAGCCTGCGGTACAAACCCTGGTTGAGAAGTATATTCTGAATGTGTTCTATACATGTCTGAAAAAATGCTTCTAAAACCCAAATAATACAGGAATATCCCACATGTCTTAAAGATTGGAAAGATCCAGGACTTAGCCAAAAAATGTGAACATTGACAACTTCTCTGTCCCTCCCCACTTTCCGCTAAAGCCCAAAACGGTCTCCTAAGCCCCTCCCCCCACAAGGGAGAATGAATCTGTGTGCGTGAGCAGTGACTAACACGCAGTTAGATAGTTAGTTTTATAAGTCTTACCTACTGCACCTTTAATTGGAAAATGCAATATTCGGAAAAAGGCCTTATTCGGAATATCCAACCGGAATATGCTGTTTACATGAACTGTATCAAATTTGGAATATTGTCATACTCGGAATATTAGTGGAATATTGGTTTGCATGTAAACGTACTCAGTGTAAATTTTACTTTTCACCTCCATCCTGTTTTGAAGGACTATCCCTCCATTGCCCACCTGGTTCAGAAGCTGAGCGACAACAACATTCAGACTATCTTTGCAGTCACAGAGGAGTTCCAGCCCGTTTACCAAGTGAGTCCTCTCTCTCTACGTGATACAATTTAACTTCACTTTTATCCCGTTCTTTTTGAGCACACTTCCTGCATTCCTCATTCCTTCTGCGTGTGTGATTGGAAGTAATCCAGTGCGTACCTCTGCTGCGAATTATGGATCCCCATTCAAGCTCTAATTATTTCCTTGTGTCATGCCGATGCTTTTCAGGCCAGTTCAACCCAGTTCCATCTGAATTTAATAAAAGTTCTTTCTTTTACGTAGCCTCACAGTAGCTTCAGTATGCTTCAAAGCCAAATAACAAATCCATGATTTCAAGGTTAAAATCAATGTATTTATCTAAATCTGCAATTAAAGGTGCTCTAAGCGATGTTGGGTGAGGGCACTTCTTGTTGACGTTCGAAGTATTTTCAAACAAAATGTTGGCTAACTCGCCCCTTCCTCCTCCTCATCCCGTCCCCTCCGCCTCCCTTCCGCGCACTAACCCCCCAACCCCCACCCCCAAATCCTTCTTGTCGGTTATTGGCTGGAACACTGTTTGTTATGTTTGGTGGTGCAGGTTGGCCAGTTTGTTTTTGTTGCCGTTTGTGGAGCCTGGGCTGTCTACAGAGACCGCATTTTTTTTACAGTGTGTTGAGGGGAAAATGTTGTAGTCTAAAAGAAACGTGTGACATTGCTTAGAGCACCTTTTAAATGGCTAAACCAGTATACATGTATTTTCAGGCTGTAATGAAATGCACAACAGTCTTTAAAAGTTAATAGAAAAATATTCTCGATCCTGTGTTGTTGCTAATAGAGATTCAAGATATCTCAAGATTAACAGAGCTTGGATTTAGCTTTATTCTAAACTTTTTTTCTTCTCTTCTCAGGAGCTTAAAAATCTGATACCAAAGTCTGCAGTGGGCACTCTGTCTGCCAACTCAAGCAATGTAATCAACCTTATTATAGACGCTTACAATGTAAGTACACTGGCAAGAATGGTGATTTTCAAGCACCCTTGTTAAAAACAAAAATGTATTACTCACATGAACCACATGAAAGCATTCAACATTGTGAGTTGGACCAGTCAAAGATTCTTCCACACACATATTCTCATTTAATACTCAGCTAATCCTTTGTGTATCGGACGCTGTCAAAATAAAGCTACCAGATGACATTCCAACATTTCGTGTTGTTATCTCTTGTTTTTTTTTGGCAGTCTCTCTCGTCCGAGGTTATTTTGGAGAACAGCAAGCTTCCAGAGGGAGTGACCATAGCTTACACGTCCCGCTGTAAGAACGGAGTGGTTAGTGAGGGCGAAAGTGGACGCAAGTGCTCCAACATCTCCATCGGAGATGAGGTGAGGATTAGAAAATTGCTCTTTTTTTATTTGTTGTTGTATTTCGCCAGTAGATGATTAACCCTGTCAGTTGTCATTGAGACACTGAAAATGTCCAATTAAATGTACAGTAGATCATGAAAAAGGTATACATGCAATGCCAATGAATGGTTTCTCAGTAACACACAGTGGAGATCATAGTGTCTTTTCATTTGAAACATGTCTTGATCAGTACAGACAGACTTTATACTGGCCACTTACAGTTCCTAACCTTTACGTTAAAACAGAAATATCTTGTTTTTCCTGTTTTTATTTCTTTATTTTGTCTTCTTTTATTGGTCTTAAACTCAATGGCAAGTAATGTTACAAATTTGACATTTTAATTTGACACCTGAAAATCCTCACCTTTTTAACTAGACGTGTCTTTCCTTGCCATTAACTATAGATGCACATTTGTTAACGTGTATCTTGGCGGCTATGGCTCAGGATGTAGAGCGGTCGTCTACCAATCAGAAGGTCTGTAGTCTACATGTTGAAGTGTCCTTGGGCAATTAACTGAACCCCAAATTGCTCCCAATGGCTGCGCTGTCGATGTGTAAATGTGCGTGAATGTTTCTCTGATGAGCAGGGGATGAGCTCTGATCTGAAATGGAGGTTTCTTTTTTCACTTTTGTAATTCACACACTGTATTGCACAAAAACTACACCTTGTGTTGATCTACTGTACCTGTAGGCGCTCAGTCACTATGGTTTGTTTTCTGCCCAGCGTCAACGTTAACTAATCGACACAACTACTTTGTTTTGAGATTTTCACAGATGTGCGACAAACTCAGTATTTTGCTCTCTGAGTCAGGCTTTCCCCTTTTCGTCCCTTCATTCCTAGGTGATGTTTAGCATCAGTGTGACATCTAAGGGCTGTCCGAAACAAGGCAAGCCTGAGATCATCAAGATAAAGCCCCTGGGATTTACGGAGGAGGTGGAGATCACCCTCAACTTCATTTGTGAGTGCGAATGCAACAAGGACGGTATCAAGAACAGTCCACTCTGCCACTTTGGTAACGGGACCTATGAATGTGGAGCCTGCAAGTGAGTCTATGACCATTTCCACAATCTTTATTTTACCATACATCTCTCTTACACGGATAAAATATCCAGAACCTTTTAAGTCTCATGTTCAAGCTTACTTGGATTTCTGTTTTAGTGTGAAGAAGTGCTTCAGAATCACACCCTTTCCCCTTGTCTCAGGTGTAATGAAGGACGCGTGGGCAGACAGTGTGAATGCAGCAGCAACGATGTGGCCACAGAGGACATGGACCGGACCTGCCGCAAAGACAACGGCACCGACATCTGCAGCAACAACGGAGACTGTGTGTGCGGCACATGTGAGTGCAAGAAGAGGGACAACCCTGAGGAGAGGTACAGCGGCCTGTACTGCGAGTGTGACAACTTCAACTGCGACCGCTCTGGAAACAAACTGTGTGGAGGTGAGTGTGACAGCTCCACAGAGAAGAATTGAAGCGATGAAGCCATCTCGGCACGTAGGCTTCATAGCGCGTTCCATTTGTACTCGGAAGTTGGAATTTCCGAGTTCAAAGTCGGGAACTCGCCTCCCCCGGATTTCCGAGTTGGGAAAAGTCGGACAACCTCACAGTCCCCCGAGCTTAAAATCCAACACGGCTGCTCCGCGCATCAACAGTAGTGAAAGCTGTAGTCATATACAGTTTTATCAGCACTTCAGACTTATTTGTATCTCACTAAATCAGTTGTACACACAGTCCTGTCCAACTTCTATCTGCAGACAGTGACGCTGTTTGAAGGGGTGGGGGGGGGGGATCTATACAGCATAGTATCGCAATATTTTCCGTGGCAGTACTGTATTGGAATGGAATGGAAATTGATTTATTTGAAACAGGGACAATGCACAAATAAACATTAAACTTGTTAAACAAGAGAATATGTCTTGGGCCAGGTTATAGCAACAATTGCAAATTTCCACCTGTAGTCCCTGGGCAGGTATGACAAATTTAAAAAAACAATTAACAATTTTAAATAGAAATTTCACAGGACTATAAATGACATGGTATCCATAGTAATTAAAAACAAGCAGTTTAGCAAAAACAGGGGCGCCATCAGCCCACTCACTCTCTCTCCCCCCCCCCTCCCAGCACACACACTCAAACAGTTCAGCAGCAGCTTAGGCACATTAGAGTACATGCAACTCTAGACACTCATTCATACAAGAATACACAGACACTCACACACACACACACACACAGACACACACGTGTATGAACACAGACAGCAAGTATCGATCTATTATTATATATGTTTTGGTCAGTTTGTCTGCTCGACAATCCCATTTTGCAGCAATAAAATTGAAGTGAGATGAACAAACAGAGAAAGAAATGTATCTTTTTAGATAAAACAGATGTTGACAAAGTTTCCTTTTGGGGACATCATTTGAAATTGGGACAATTTTGAAGTTGGAAAATTGCAATATATGGCAGAATGTTGCAGTTGTTTAAAAATCGCAATAATATCCTATCGTGACATAAGTATTGTGATGATATCGTATCGTGAGGCCTCTGGGGATTCCCACCCCTAGCTGTTTGTATGCACAAAAAAATGGTTATCAACTGGTATTGCTAACAATGGCTAACCTGGCTAGAGCAAACCCCATTGTGAATTCCGACAAGTCAAATACAACGCAGTCAACTCCGGTGTGACGTCATTCCCAGCTTCGGCTTTCTTTTCAGACTGTTAAATGGACCTAAGATGATGTTTAGAAGGGGGAAACATTTTTTTTATTATTCCCTGTCTACTTAGGGCATGGCCGCTGTGAGTGCAGAGTGTGTATCTGTGACCCCATGTGGACCGGGAGTGCCTGCGATTGCTCTCTGGACAACAGCACGTGTATGGCCAGCAACAAGCAGATCTGTAACGGCCGAGGAACGTGTGAATGTGGCACTTGCAAGTGCACTGACCCCAAATTCCAGGGTCCCACCTGTGAAACGTGCCCTACCTGCCCAGGAGTCTGTACTGAACACAAGTAAGTCTGAAATGAAGATGTGTCCATATACACATATCCCTCATATCTTATAGTACACTGTAGTCACTCTACAATGCTTGTTTGCTTATTGATAATGGAGAGGAGGAATGGTTACAGCGATCCATAACTCTTTTAATACGCATGAGGCATTTTAGTGCATTGACAAAAATCCCAAACTAACCTTTCAAACCTTAAAGGTATAATATGTAACATTTATGTAATAAACTGTCTAAAAACGCATAGACCTATGTTTTATATATATATATATACGGTATATATATCATCAAGCTTTGACTTGAATGGCACGCCCTGTGAGCAATCGCGGCCATTCAAGTCAATGCTTGATAATCCACCAGCTGCGCCACTGCGCATCCCAGAAGCGGGCGTGAAGCGGCTCTCCGCTCCGCTAAAGATAAGCGCCAGGTCTATTTTCCCCCGAGCCGCGGGGCGTTCGGACAGCCAGGCAGGAAGTGAATCAGCGAGAGCATCCAGTCGGTTTTCCAAAACACAACTGATAGTTGTCTGTACATCCATACATCGCAAAGAGGAACTGCTGATAGCTATTTCGGCAGACTCGAGATGTAGCTAATTAACCAAAATGGAAACAAATAGGGGTAAAAAAAATAAAAGCCAACTAATGTAGCCCACAGCCCTCAATTTGTCTGAGTGGGGCACCACAGACTTTGAAAATCCCTGGTCTAGAGTAACTATGACAATTTCTGGAATGTTAATGTTGAATGTAAATCCATTTACCTGCATTGTTCTGGAGTGGAGGAAATATATGGAGACATATATCTCAAAACCTGTAAAAGTAAAAACTAAAAACTCGTCATTATTACTAGAGATGGTCCGATACTGATACCAGTATCTGTATCAGCTCCGATACTGCCTAAAACGCTGGTACTGGAGCTTTTGCAACGATCCGATACCACATAATAAAGCCCTAAAGAAAATCTACTTTAAAGTAGTTTATTTATGTTCTTTGACTGACATAATGTCAAACTGGATAATAAAAGAAAGTTCTGTGGCATTCATTGTTTATGTTTAACCTGAGCCAGACCGACAACAAAGATAAAAAATCATATCACATCCATACAGGGATAGTATTATACAGTTGTTAAACATAATAAAATATATGACACACTGGTATCGGATCGGTACTCCGTATCGGCCAATTCGCAAGTTCAGGTATCAGAATCGGTATCAGGAAGCAAAAAATGGTATCGGACCATCTCTAATTATTACACACAACAAGACATCAGTGAGAATGTGTGTGTGTTTTTTTTGGTGACATGTGTGACCCTTTTAATGGCAGCGCAAATCTCACTGCTCATTACTAACAACGACACCCCGTTGCCTCCAGAGAGTGCGTCCAGTGCCGGGCGTTTGGCACCGGTGAGAAGAAGGACACATGTGAGAGAGACTGCAGCTACTTCAACCTGATCAAAGTGAAGGACCGGGACAAGCTGCCCCAGCCCAACGACGCCTCTTACCCCGTGATGCACTGCAAGGAGAGGGACGCCAACGACTGCTGGTTCTACTACACCTACGCTGTCAACAACAACACTGAGAAGGAGGTCCATGTGGTGGACACGCTGGGTAAGCAGAAAGCTGGGCTAACATGGAGCCAGGGTGTGGAAGGTTTCTGTTACAGAGAAAGCTAATTACAGGGCCTGTGGTGGCTGGGGTTGCAAAAATAGGGCATTTGTTTATTCACGTACAGGGTGATGGCGTGTTATTCCCATGGTCTTGTTATTTTTTTGCACTCTTATTTCAAGCTGCCTAAACACCGCTGCGCCCCGCTGTGTTTCAGACTGCCCCGCTGGTCCTGACATCATCCCCATTGTGGCAGGCGTGGTCGCCGGCATCGTCCTGATTGGCTTAGCTCTGCTGCTCATCTGGAAGCTGCTGATGATCATCCACGACAGAAGAGAATTCGCCAAGTTTGAGAAGGAGAAGATGAACGCCAAGTGGGATACGGTGAGTGTTTGGATCCTTAAACGGCTCTTTGGAAGATGAATAAATTACATTTTTGCCAGAAGTTTGGTTCAGTCATTTAAAACACGTGTTGTTTGAACGACACTGCACAGCCAGCTGCCGTCAGGGTATCTACTTGCAAAGATCATTTGTTGTTCTCAGCAGCAGATGAGATTTGCAGACTCGTTGATGTCATTGCAAAGTGTCTCGCTCGCATTCTCTTCAGTCTCAACAGCTGCAGAAATAGATTGAATGTGTTGCTTTTGAGTGCCGCTCAAAATAAAAAAGGAAAAATGTCGGAGCCTGCGTGGACTTTTTTGGGAATGTTATGCACTCTGAGCATAGCTGGACTTTTTCCGGGGAGTGGCCACAGCTCTTTCCCCTCCCTGCTTCCTCCCAACTGTGGCATCATCAGCCAACATCAATATGACAGAACACTGGATTTCAGCACAAATTCACATGCAGTAATATGCCTCCACCTAGTGGTGGAATTGTGTTACACCCACAGAGTGTATGTGTGACGATACAGATGTTCCTGATCTGTATGTCTTACTTATTACCATGGGCAGGGCAAACTATCGCTTCACATTCCTTTCATTTTGGGAAATGATAGACTGTCAGTGAAACTCTGACTAGCCTGGGTTTTCTAAAAAGATAACAAGGCAGAGCAACCATAAGGAATGTCACAGATACTGCATGAGCTCCTTCCTATGCTCTCTTATGGTTGCAACCACACCATTCTGGTCCATAGCCTCAACAGAGTACTTGGTTTTAGTTATTTGAAATAGATGTAATAATAGATTAAAAGAAGATGGATTGTGGTGGCACCTGGATCATGGCTGCGGTTCCTGCTGTGTTCCTGCATCGTCGCCCACCGCTACTACCACTATCATTGTTATTAGTCTTCATAGTTCTGCTATTGTAGAGTCTTTTACCAACTCCTACATTGGGCCAATGAGGTGGGACCAGGAAAGAACTTGCTTGTTGTGCGTGCCAATAATCAGTGTCCACAATCTGTCTGCATTTCGGTGCTGTGACCCACTTATTCTCTTTTGCACGCTAATCTAACAATGACACGCAAACCTGACACGGTGAAAAGCTGTCTGCTTTTCACCCTAGCCACACACCTGTGTGTCCCTGGCTGTTAGTTACCTATATGCCTTCCCAAAGGCAATGCTCCACCCAGTGCTCAAACATAAAACTGCAGATTAATTAGCATAACCAACGTGGTATATAAACAAAGCAAAACAAAGTTGTGTAATGGCTCCAACAACTATCTTTATGGCCACTATCATTTTCACTGTTCATCATGCCATTCCATTATACCCACTGCTATAATTATTATGAGCCATATTTCTATATTTATTCATTTTTTCACCCAAACCAGTCGAGGCAGGTGGCCACCCACCTAGAGCCAGGTTCTGTCCGAGGTTTCTGTTAAAAGTTTTTTTTTTTTTTTTTTTGCCGTTGCCACACTACGTGCAATTGCTCTTAAAGGGGTGATAGAATGATTATATAGGGTATTTCACACTGTTCCTTATGGTCTCCTAATGGGGTATGTAACATTGGTTGGGCTGAAAATGGCCTGGTTGATATTTTATTGGCCCTTATGCATCCCTGTGTTTTGGCCCTATTTGTAACAAGAGCTTTTCTTCCAAATATGGTATGGTCATGAATATTTAGATGAGCTGCGCGCTGATTGGTTGAGCGACTTGCCATACGCACATATTAGAGACGCGCGCTGATTGGTTGAGCGAATCCCCAATACACATACATTAGAGAAGCGCGACAGAATCTCATATTCCAGACACTGCAATGTTTCATTACCAAATTCACTTCTGAGACTTTTTTAAGCGAGAAATCAACTATATAAAGCTGAAATATGGGCCGTTTTACAGAATTTGATGGCTAATTGCAAATTTGGTAAGACATGTCGGACTTTAGGAGCTCCACACAGTCTGACGAGAAAGCGGCAGCCTGCTGGGCTCCATACCCAGGGCAAAGTCACCCTTTGTGGATACTGCACTACGGGGCTCCGCGGCCAGCTGCCGGCATAACTATAATATATTTACGGTTTGAATTTCGTCACGCCACTTTGATTTTAAGGCATTTTTATGAACGCGAGGCGTCTTTGTAGGACGAGCAGCTGCTTGCAATATGTCCCATTCATTACAATGGGGAAATACCGCGAGCTAGCGCTACACTTTCGCGCCATAACTAAATTATATTTACAGTTTGAATTTCGTCACGCCACTTATTAAACATCATTCCCCAATGTCTTATAAAGCTAACAGTTGTGTCCGATTTGATTTTAAGGCATTTTTATGAACGTGAGGCGTCTTTGTAGGACCAGCAGCTGCTTGCAATATGTCCCATTCATTACAATGGGGAAATACCGCAGCTAGCTAGCTACACTTTCGCCATAACTAAATTATATTTACAGTTTGAATTTCGTCACGCCACTTATTAAACATCATTCCCCAATGTCTTATAAAGCTAACAGTTGTGTCCGATTTGATTTTAAGGCATTTTTATGAACGCGGGGTCTTTTGTAAGAACGAGCAGCTGCTTGCTATATGTCCCATTCATTACAATGGGGAAATACCGCAGCTAGCTAGCTACACCTGTGCCATAACTAAATTATATTTACAGTTTGAATTTCGCCACACCACTTATATTACATCATTCCCCAATGTCTTATAAAGCTAACCGTTGTGTCCGATTTGATTTTAAGGCATTTTTATGAGCAACTATAAGGCGTCTTTGTAGGACGCACGCGCTTGCTATATGTCCCATTCATTACAATGGGGAAATATGCGCGGCTTGCTCACTTCGCATAACTAAAGTATATTTACAGTTTGAATTTCGTCACCGGCATGAATATTACAGGTTCCTCAAGGTCTTACAAAGCTTAGCTAACACTTGTCCGATTTCGGATTTCAATTGAATGTATTTTTGTGAATGTCAGAGTTAAGAGGAGGCTACCTAGCTCTCATTGATGGACTCCATCTCAGCGCGCTCTATCAATGAGACTCGCGCGACAAGAGGCGTTTATTTCCCCGATTGTTTATTTAAATAACTCAACACACATACCCATTATAAGATTTACTGGAACCTGCGGGCCGCGGTAAAGATTGCGGCGTAACAAGCTCGCTGACACTGCGGTCAGGGCGATGTAGCAACCCAGGCAGCACCAACACCGGCACTAAACTCCGACACACAAATTTGCAATTAGCCATCCTTTTTCGTAAAGCGGCCCATATTTGAGCTTTATATGGTTGATTTCCGCATAAAAAAGTTTTTGAAGTGAATTTTGTAATGGAATAGCAGAGATCGCGTGACCTAGCTAGATTCAGAAGACTACCTGATCTCAGGTCAGTTGTGTAGCCTATGTAAATATTGGGGCGTGACTGTTCTCTTAAGGTTCCGGATTTTAAAACGCTTGCGTAAGCAACTCAGCTTTGTTGGGATTCGCCCGTTTTCAGCGGCAGTTTCAAAATATGAGATTTTCATAGTAAAGGGGTGTCAGTGGGACTTTGAGCTTCTATGTATGTCCTATTTACCCACCGAACTGTCGTTATTCAACTATGACAGGGTAAAATCGGTTTTGCATTCTATCACCCCTTTAAAATCATCGTTGGGCAGTGTTGGGAAAGTTCACTTTCTACATGAACTAGTTTTGACCTCTTATGAGTTTCTCCTAATGTCAGCAATTGATTTTTAAAATGAACTAATTCAGTTCATAGTTCATACTTAAAAATGTTGAACTAAGTTCACAGTTCCAAAAATGAACTAGTTCATAGTTCTTTTTTTCCATATGTTGCTGCGAGCTATTATTTTTCAACTATTCAGTTTTAACACTGAAACTATGCGTCAGATTTCATCTTCATATCCAATCAGTTCAACGTGCCGTTTCAGGTTTGCTGTGGATGTGACTGAAGTGTGGATTTTCTTTTTGAAAGCTGGCGGGCAAAGTTTGCACAGAAATGTAAGATTTTTCCCATCCTCACCGACCTGGTCATAAAACTTGTTTAAATGATCATACGAAGCCTCCATGCTGCTTTTTGTTTTGATGACGCATGCAGCGGTGCGACTCTGGTGGCTGGTGTTGCCAGATTGGGTGTTTTTTCCGCCACATATTAAGTCCTGTTTACGGTGTGTTTTAGCCGGGTTTTGGCCTAGAAGGCTCTATAGAAATCTGGCACCCTATTGGACGAAGTTAAACTGAGAGTGCGTGCCGTTCACAGACACCAGAATGAAGGAGTTCACAGAAACTTTCATCAGGCAGTAATACAGTACGTTCAGTTCAAATTCGCCCAAAAAATGAACGAGTTCATGAACTATCGTTCAATGAACGCGTTCAGACACAACACTGTCATTGGGTCCCTGTAAATTATAGCGTGTGGTCTAGATCGACTCTGTCTGTAGTGTCTGTATCTGAAAGGGAGAGATCATCTCTGCAGCATGAGCAACCGACCGAAGTTTAGGGTCTGTCAACCAATTGCTTTGTTTTGTTGGAAAGGAAGTATTTCTGTTATTTTTGATTATAAAATGAATATATTCCAGTAGAGAAAAATGATGGGAGAAAGAAGGGAATGACATGCAACAAAGGTCCCCAGGGTTAACCAGCAAAATACCCCAGAAAAAGACACAAAATGGCCGCAAGTGATGCGTAGAGTTAGAGTGGGTGTGCTCTGGTAGGTAGGCTCTTTGGGTGGGCTTTACCTGTCTGTTTACCTTGCCTCAATAAAGGTTTCCCATTAAAAAAGATCTTTCATTATAAAGTGCACAACATTTGAAAACTTGATCAACAATAAAGATATTTTTGGGGGCGGCCTCTAGCTCACCCAGTAAGAGCGTGCGCCCCATGTAGGCTGAGTCCTTTGCAGCGGCCCGGGTTCGAGTCCGACCTGCGGCCCTTTGCTGCGTGTCATCCCCTCTCTTTCTCTTCCCCTTTCCTGTCTATCCAATGTCACTATCAAATAAAGCCCCCCCAAAAAAAGATATTTGTGAACAAGGCTAAACATCTCTTACAGTACCTTCTATTTCTCGCATTGTCCTCCTTTCATCACTCTCACTGGGCTTTATTCATACTTTTCTCCCTTTAACTGCCTTTTTTTATTATTCTTTTTCTGTATTGTTGGTCTATTTTTTTCCTGCTGAACTCTATTCTGTCCTCATTCTCTATCTGTAGCAAGAAAACCCTATATACAAGAGTCCTATCAATCAGTTCCAGAATCCAAGCTATGGACGTAAAGCTGCTGTCCTTTAAGTTTGTATTTATTTTCCATTGCATTTCCATTTTCCTGCATGGGCTGTTTATGTGTGTCTTGATTTCACTCAGTATCTACTTTTTTTCTAATTCACCTCGTCTTTCAAAGCTATGAAGTAAACTCCTAGACAAGTGGAACCTTAGGAAGAAAAATATTACCTTCAGAGTTTGTAAAAAATTAGTGCATGAGTGTGCTGCGACAATCAATACAGCTGAAAAGAAAATCGCAAAACCGGTTCAGTGTTTGAGGATATTAAGTGACTTCAGGGCACAAATACCAAAACCTTGTCCGGTGAGTATGAAATGGATTTAAATACGATACCTAATTTGTACATCCTGATATTTGGTGTGTTGTCACAAAAGCATGGCTGTGTGCTAAGTGTGATTTTAAAGAAATGACATGTACAGGAAATGATGATGCTCTATTATTATTATTATTATTATTATTATTATTATTATTATTATTATGCCTAATGAGAACCCAGCTTTTTGTCTGTGTGATTTGGTGAATGTGTCAGAAAATCTAACCAAAATGTTGCATATTGCTCGACTCAGTAATGCCACGATTGTAACTTCAATTCTTGCTTTCCAGGGTGAAAATCCCATCTACAAAAGTGCTGTCACGACTGTGGTCAATCCCAAATATGAAGGAAAATGATGGCGTCATAGTTTATCAATGAACTCTGCTATCAAGTATCTGACAACTGCAGTATTTACCACGGGTTTGGGGTCTGGGGGGGGGACCTGTGGTGGAATTGACATCATTTCTTTTTGCTACTTTACCAGTATAATGTACCACGCCACCACTGCATCTGTATTTTTACTAACACTTACAATTTATATATTTGTTGTATTTTGGATGTACAGTATACAGTATGTGTATATACTTTTAAGTTACATATTTGCAAAAATGATGACCTGAAGGTGTTTTTCCTAACACAGGACTGGTATTGGCAGAGGATTTAGCTTTTTGTGGACACGATGCATATACAATATATGTTACATGAATTCCTCAGCTTCTGTCTCTTTTCTCAGACACTTCTCTGTCTTGTCGTCTCTCTGTGCACTGACTTCCTGTGTGTCTCCGTGTGTTCCAGACAGGACCTGAGTTTAATGTGTAAATTGTCAGCCATAACGGCACATTATGTCAATGTGTGTTTGTGTGTGTATATATATATATATAGAAAACAAATGCAATAGGAAGTATTGAATAATATTTCACATTCAACTTAGATTGGATAGTTATGTTGAATTACAGTAGATTATGCAGTGGTTGTAAATGTAGTTTTTAACTGCAGCTCAGAAACACACTGTATTGCACTCTTATTGAGTACTGTTGTCTAAAGACTAAATACACAAGATGAAAAATAAATATCAACTATCATTATTTGAATTGTTGATATACTATCACAAAGGGACTGTATACCACTTGTTAAAATTATGAAATTGCGGCAATGTTGAACAATTGAAGCATTGTATAGTTATGAAACAAGTTGTAATGAACTAATGAAATATTGCTGTAATTGCCAACTGCGTTAACTTTTATTACTCATTCTCAGGTCCTCTCCTGTGTTTTTGTCAAGTATGCCAAAAATATGTTTTATGTTTGCCTGTTCCATGAAGCAGTGGACTTTTTTTAGATTATAAGACTGAAACATGTATTTTTTCAGACTTCACATGAATCACCTCTGAAATGCTTTCACACATAAATGCCTCTAATGTAACACACACAAGCCTTTACAGTATTGTTTTAAAAGTGCCTTTTATTTCAATACCATGTTCCCTATCAATGCTGTTTGAGTTATTTATTAAATAAAGTACAAAAACAGTTTGTTTCTTTCTGTGTGGCTATCACAAAAAAATATAAAAAAAATAAATAAATCCAAGCATTTTTTATTATTATTTTCAGCTGCGTATCTTTTTCGTTTCAATAGCGTACCAGAAACGGCAGTAATGACACATTAACGCTGAAGGCTAGAGGCATTCTCCAACGATTTAAAGATAATGTCTAAAGAAACTGAGGAGCAGTAAGATCAAATAGCGATAATTTCATATATAATTCAAGTTCAAGATAACATCTGTTACATTGTGCTGCCATGGTTTGGCTCATGGATGGTGTTTTTTTTCTACTAAAAGTATGTATGTAGTATGTATTCATAGGGTTTGGTTATACAGAGGAGGACTGAGAATTGAATTGAAGACAAAATCCTGTTCAAAGAAATAGTCAAACCAGTGACAAAGCTGTAGACAAGCTGGATATACATCAGCCCATTATATTTTGGTTGACTTCATAAAGTAGAAATAAAACATGCAACGTTGTATTTTACTGTGAGAGCCTGCATGCCAAGCACTGCATCTTTTAAATAAGTATTTCATGTATTTTGCAACAAAACAAAATGGTGCCGATGACCTTAACATGACATAATAATCAGTCATATTTCTGTTGTACTGTAGCAATAATTCAAAAACCATGAACCTTGTGTACAGTATTTATGTAACAGTTTATAACAGCAATAACTAAAATGTATTGGAATGTGTGAAAACAATAATAAAATGCATATTTAATGAAATAAATAGACGTATTTCACTGAAGTTATGTAACACTGGTAGAAACATGATGGATTCCAATGTTGTCCCATTACATAATAAAATAACACATTTGATTTACTTATACCTATAAACCACTTTGCAGCATTCGTTTATTAAAACTCATGCATTCCATGTGTTACAGCGTCTACTTTTTATCGTTCCTGGAGGTACTGTTATGTTATGTAATCATAAAGATAACCTCATCTTCATCATCATCATCATCATGTACCAAGCGGAAGTGCCAAAAAGTCTTACCGGATATTGTTGGAGTGAGGCTTCTTACTGTCAAACTATCTTCTGCGAGCTGTAAACAAGAACGCAAGTTAGTTGGGAACGTCGTCTTAATCAGGCTGTTGTAGCTGTTTATTGAGAGTAACACATCTCATTGTACAAGGAAAATGGAAGACGATACACTAACGACTCTGAAAATATTGATAATAGGAGAGAGTGGTGTTGGGAAGTCCAGGTAAGTTGTAGTTATCTCCAAGAAAATTGATGTCGTGGCTCACTGCTAACGTTAGATCGCTAGCGTTAGCTTAGCAGCCAACCAAATAGTGTGAGGTTCAAAGATAATGCGGAATTTTAAAATTACGTAGCTAGACGACTTGACTGCGGTTGCCCTCTTCTTTAATAATAATTTTTAAAAAATCACACTTTCAGGCTGTTAAAAGCTAAAATAAGGTTTGTGGTGTGATGGCTGCCCAGCTAACCTTAGGTAGCTGACAGTAACGTTAGCTGTATGTGACCTCATCTTTGTTCACATCTGAAACAGTTGGTCAAAGATGTTGCAATCGAGAGCAACGATGTCTTTGAAGGTTTTCAGCTTCTTATATACTGTCCATGGTTCTCAGTCACCCAGGTCATATAGTAGCCAAGGAAGGTTTAATTCCTGAATTCAAGAACCTTAACCAAGTCCGGTTGCCTTTTGAATTTAACAATCGAGACCACCTTCTATTCGTGTCTTTGTGGCCATAACGTTGACGTGACTGCCATAGGGGCGGACAGTTATCTATAGTATAATTAAATGTATGTCAGACGATATAGCTAAGTGACGACATGAAGAGCAGTGACTGTCACTTTTGTTGTGGATAATTGTGATGGCTCTGTAAGAAGCATTCCCTGTTTCTAATCTTATTTACTGTATTTGTAGCGCTAGCTTCACCAAGATCAAGTGGTTAACACATCATTATGAACACAATAAAAAGCAGACGTTTATTCATGCTCTTATTTCGTCTCGTATTGACTACTGCAATTCCTTGTATTCTGGGATTTGCCAATCATCTTTATCACGCCTGCATCTTGTCCAGAATGTGGCTGCTAGTTTGTTGACTGGTACCAGAAGGAGGGATCATATCTCCCAGACATTGGCTTCTCTTCACTGGTTACCGCCCAAATATAGAATCGATTTTAAGGTAATGTTACTTGTTTTTTAAGGCATTACATGGATTGGCCCTTTTTATATAGTACTGATCTCCTTAACCTACATCACTCCTCCAGGAACCTAAGATCATCTAATCAGTTCCTTTTAGCTATTCCACAGTCTCGGATGAAAACAAAAGGGTGATCGTGCCTTCTCCGTTGAGGCCCCGGGACTCTGGAACAAACTTCCCATTCATATTAGGTCCTCCTCTACTGCCGAGATCTTTAAGTCTCGTCTTTCAACACATTTTTATTCTTTGACGTATGATTTAGTTTAGGGACATTTGTAAAGAAGTGTGTTGTTTGTATGATGTTCATTGTGTCTATATTTGTATTGTCTTCCTTTTTGTTTTTATAACGTAATATAACTTTGTACAGCACTTTGTTCAGCCTAGGTTGGTTTTAAATGTGCTCTATAAATAAATTGACTTGACAACCGCACATAGGCTAACTACGTAGAGTAGCTCCATTTAACAGGTCGTGTTTGAGTAATCTTGGCCTCTCTAGATGGACTAAAAGGCTGTATAGCTTTTACCACCCAGTTGCTTTTGCCATTATGTGGTACTCAGAGGTCCTTGTTAGCAACCACAAATCAGCCTAATATTCAAAGCAGAGTATAATGTTTTTACCAACATTAGTCTGGCAATTTATGTTGTGTACGATGCCAACAGAGAGCTGGTCTCCAAGAATGTGGTCCAGACTGCATGAAAGAATCCTGATAGACAGCCTACGCCATCAACCATCACATTACAAACTATGGTATCGAGTACAGCATACTTTCCACAGTCATAGCACGGTGCATAGGTAATGAGCTGCCCAAAGCTTTATTGTAAGCCTTTTGACAAGTGGACTGTCTGGCCAAAAAACAAAAATCATCTTTCACTGCAGACTGATGACCAAGCCTCAGGTTCTGATAATAACAGAGCATAACATGAACCACAAAAGGGTGTAGGGATTTGTATGTAGTAATCACAAGACTGGGATGATCAAAAGGGGATTGATTTAATGTAAAAAGGGATTTGAGAATACCCTTAAATTTAGATCAGCCAAGTGTTAGCCAGGAAGGGTGTAAATAATCTCAAATGTGTGTACTAATTCATGCACTTTTCATCCCAGAATGTCAGCAGTAATGTGTCCACAGTGTTGGCAGCAATTGTCAGCTCTTTTTTTGGCATTATTCTTTTTCGATAATTGTTTGATTCTAACACACAACTGTGATTTTAATATTGGGTCTGTGCCTGTTTTAGTTGTACAGTCGAAATGTTTACCTTTTTTTATTTTTTTTGGGGAAGTGGTGCTGGTATTTTGCTTACTGCGATTGCAGCTCTGTGTTGAACGAGCACAGAGGATGGCCAACACCATAACCTACACCTAGTTTTGCTTATATTTCCAAGAAACCGAAGAGTTTCTGGCCAGCTATACTGTACGCTGACTGCATCATTGAGGCCAAGGGCTTCCAGAACGCAATTTTGTATTATTATTAACTGGGCTTTTGCTTAATACAATAAACAAATTCAGACCATGATTAGTTTCAAATGTCATGATTTGGACTATCCTGAGCCAATTGTGCTATTGTCAAGTCGGTACACTGACTGGACTGATTTTTAAATAGCATACAGATATTGAATTTGTTTCCCTGCAATCTGTAGAAGCCCTTAAATCACCAGGGAGATGTTTGCCTGGCAAGGAATACACAAGTTGCATTTAACCTGAACAAATGACCTACACCGAACACATTTCTAACTTGGCTGTCTCCAAGCATAGCTCATCGGCTCTACGGACCTCAAACAATAAACACTCATTGCCCCAGCATCTCTCCTGATGGCCCATGAGGAAAAATAAGAGAATTATGCTTGGGTCAAGGGAAAGACGTGAGCTTTATTCCCATCATCAGTGCTGTGATTAAGGCCTTTGCACTTGATTAGTCATAGTTAAGAAATGAACCCTGTCCTCCTGACTGCAATCTAATGGTGATAGCATCTGGAGCGTGTACGCATAATGCAAGTGAAGGATAAAGTAATCAATAGATAGAGATAGAGATACAGAATTCGATAAGTCTGGTGCCGCAGGACAGGTTATGTGAACAAAGCCAACGGAAACCCGATCCCAGACCAAAAGCCCGCTCAACCCCGTGTGGAATAGAATTACTAAATAAAGCCATTCTGCCGTGTTTTTTCAGTGATTCATGATGAGTCCTAATCTAATGATTTCCTCCTTCCTGTCAACAGCCTGCTCTTGAGATTCACAGATGACACATTTGACCCAGAGCAGGCAGCGACAATAGGTGAGTAACACATGAGCTCGCTTAGTGAAATAAAAGTAAGGTTTTGTTCTGCGGGAACTGCAAGACCATCATTAGTAGAGTCAATATGAGCCACACACTTAATTGCACACACACTTAGACCCGAGGGAGTTAAGTACAATCAATGATATTAAAATGTTTATTGTTGCCATTGTAAATGCACCCAATAAGTAGAAATACATATAAACATAATACAAGTAGCCACCTTATTAGGCACACCTGTAACTTCTAATGCAATCCAATGCAACAGCCCGGCCATAGTTCATTATTGAGGTTATATTTTTGTAGTGGTGTTGGACTGGACTGCATGATATTGCGGCGTTTCTAATGTTTTGCCCAGCCCATTTACAAACGAGGGGCGAAGATCACTAGATAGACATTTCAATATAATGCACACCACCACCACTCAGTAATAACCCATAGTTAAATTAACACCTCTCTGAAAGTTTTAACAGAAACTGGTGATTAAGAAAAAGAATGAGGCTAGGAGAATCCGTAAAGATCCAAACCACCTGGGTAACAGTCTTTTCAAAGCAAAGGGCTGCTGGTTGGAATCGTAACCGGGCCACTTTTCCTAAACCTAAGTAGTTTTGTTGCCTAAACAGGTTCTGCACGGCAGGCGCACTGATCGCTAATGTTTCTGGGACATTTGTAGGATAGTGCATGTAAAAGTGTGCATAACTATTTGTAAGATATACGAACCATTGTATGAGGATGCTGGATTGCATTCGATTGTATAGGTGCACCTAATAAAGTGACAATGGAGTGTTCGTTAATAAAACAATATATTTACTATATTATTGTCTAAATATTGTAGACAATAAGAGACTTAGAATATCCCTGGAGTTCTGTTATTATTACACTGGTCAGACGGCACACCAAATGCTAGTGCCATTAATTGGCAGAGAAGGCTCATTAGGTCGGTCAGAATATCTGTGCTGTCCAGTACATTGTCTGGAGCTATAAATGACTACAGTAGACAATAATGGCTACCACGTTCAGTAAAATAGACCTACTGCTCTACATTCTTCCTCTTAAGTCTGTAGGCCCTGCTGAGGCTGCTGGCAGATCCTGTACATTGTACTAAACAACAGTCCACTAATGACAGAACCCTGGTAATCTGCTCCAGGACAAGAGCTGGCCCAATCACCACCCTCGCTTCTTGTGTCAATAAAACACCCATTATATGTATTGCAAATGATTTAAATCAAAATCAAAGATTTTCTTCTTTCTTTTTTCTTTTTATACTGGAATCAAATTCAAGGTGAGGTCACCGTACAGATGTTTGGCCTGTTAGGGGATCTGCTATAAGGAAGAAGGTATCTGGAAGTAAAAGTTAGCACCATACCACACACTCTCACTGCCACAAAGCTATTTGATTTATTTAAAACTTAATGAGGAGTTTGGGGAAAAGAATCCTGCAGCAGACCAGGCTATCCATCTCATCCGGTGAAATTGTGAACTTAGTGCTACAATATGTTTTTTTACAAGTGTCGGTTTTCCCAAATTCTGGTTGAGCTGCAAATGATATCAGCTTCTTTTAAAATCAGATAAATCATCCGATGCACCAAGGACACACCTGCTATACTTTGAGGTGGCCTTCAGGCTGTAACTACCTTAATGGGTTTATGTTCATTAAAGCATTCAACAACGCAAGATTTATAATCTAATTGATGAGTTTGGACGTAGAATTTATTTTCCACCCTGACTGATGTGATTTTGTGAGGATTGCGTATAGCTCACAATGCTGTCTTTGTTGAAACGACCAAAAGCACAGATTCCAGTAGAGGTTGAAACATTTAAAACACTTTTTTTTATTTTTTTGAAGGCCAAGGCATGGCTCTCTGCAGTTTTACTTGGCCAGCTGGGAGTCTTTGCCAAACAGATGTCTTTATTGGAGTTAAGCCTCCCTCAAGTTTCCTCATTCAGACAGAAATCCCATTGAATCCAGCATCACTTGATCTCAATTAATGCGTTTGCATCCTTGCCACCTAAAACCGTTCATCTGAGGAGTATTTCTCCCTGTGACAATAGCTTTCTCAGTACATCGTCAAATTAGCATGCAGTGTGTTGACCTCAAGTTATTAAATAGGCAAGAATGAATCACTGAGACACCCAGTCATCTGTCGGTCTTAACCCTTGTGTTGTCTTCACCGTCGTCCATGAACTTGTCATTACAGGGTAACGTTGACTCGCCACGTCGCCTGCTGACAGCAGGGTGTGTTGTGATGCTCTGTGTATGTATATTGTATGATGACAGGCTGTTTTGAGGTCCACCTAAAGCTGCATGATGTGAGGAAAATATGCGACATGCGATAACGCTGTTGAATATCGCGATAACGACACTACTTGCGATAAATAAACCGATATTTAAGTGTCCTCCATTCTGCATTTCTGCTGCTTTCAGTCTTCTGCTAAAATGCAACAATTGCTTGTTGAATTGAAAACACTTTTATTGAACAAATTGAACACTGAGTTGAATATGAAAACCATTTAAAACTGCGGTTTTCTACTGATAATTTCTTTCAACTAACACAAACAAATCTCTGCGTGTCTTTCGCGATATGTCGCAGCCTTTCGCGATGTGTTTATTGCACCAGTTAATATTGCGATGGCGATAAAATAACGATGTATCGTGCAGCGCTAGGTCCACCGTGAACGTGCTGGCCTGCTGAGATGAGTCCAGCCTTGACTGCCAGCAGCAGTGGCATCTCGTTTTGTTGTGATATCACAAACACTAGGGCCGGGACCGTATGCTTTTGTCCCGATTGGATTCTATCACAATACGTGGGTGGCAATTCGATTATGTATTGCAATTATTGCAATTCAAGAAGTATTGTGATTCAGTAGTATTGAGTATTGCGATTTTTCTTTTCCTTCTTCACCAAAAACAAAATGAATATTACACTTCTAAAGGCAATATATCATGAGACATTTGTTTTCTTAAAAAAAGAATGCATGTCAGTCTGACATTTACTTCATTTGTAAAGAAGTACATTAACATGTAATGAATATGACGTAGTCGCCGTCGGCAGTACCGTACATATTTTGGTGAATCATTGGTTTAAATATATATATATATATATATATATATCTCGATTCTAAGGGAAAAAATCGATTTAAAAAAACTTAACGATTTAAAAAATCGCGATACATATGTGAATCGATTTCCCCCCCCCCACCCTAACAAACGCGTACTGTACGAACTGTGTGTTATCTGCTAGGCCTTTCTGAATTTATACTGCATGAAAGCCAGAGAGACTGGTTCAGGTTCAGGGAAATGTTTACTGTAAGGTCCTCTCCACATGCATCTGGCCTCAGTATCTGAGCAACCCTGCTGGACTTGAGGAGGAGCTTGTTGTTGTGATTAAGTGTGAACAGACTGTAGTATTTGTATGTAAATCTGTGCGTGTTACACATACTCTATGTCTTATATCCTCGGCTTGTCTTCATGTCTTATTTTTTTTATTTTTCCTCTCCTCCTCTGTTTTGGCTCAGAACTTCGCTCCCTTCCCTAGCCCCAGATGTAACAACAAGCCCAACACAAGTGTACATTTCCCTGGTAAATCTGTCAGTGGATGCTAAAACTCGGGACAGATATGTCATCCAGACACTGCAGGCTCTGCGCGCTGAGACCCTGCACAAAGGCAATAGAGAAGATTTACTTGTTGAGGGGAAGGGAAGGGAGGGGGGAGGGACATGTTATTTTCATGTAAATGTCTGTTCCTTTGGGACCTGACAGGATTTTTAGGGGTGAATCATGGTTCTCTGAGCCATTTCACAGGTGGTGGACTTTTCTTTTTCTTTTTAATACAGACCTGTATAGGTTTCAGTTTAGGACATTAAACCACACACCGTCCCTTTTGTGGTGGATATGAATACACAGTCACACCATAATTTACATACAGGACATGGGATGGGCGTAAAAAAGCTGGGGTTAGCAGAAGTTTAGAGACGTGTGGTATATGTATAATTTGACAATTCATCATCAATAATTATAGTCTGTCACAGTGGTGTCATATTCTTGGCAGTAATTGGCCAAACCTGTAAGAGACACTATATTGGGTCCGAAACAGGATGAGGTAATCATGACAGCATGAGGGATTGACTGGCTTTTCGTTTCGTCTAGGTGTGGACTTCAAAGTGAAGACCATTACTGTGGACGGTAACAAGGCAAAGCTGGCAATATGGGTAAGTGACCAGCTCTGTTCGCTCCTCGTCATCTCTGCTCCGTTCACTCTCTTGAGTAGCGCTCGTCAAAGCAAAACGTGGCTCTTGTCTGTCAGTCTGAGCAGAGAGATTAACTACCCGAGTCCTCCATGACTCCAGTCGGTCTATTCTCTCAAGTGACCAGAAGATGGCGCTTACGTAACACCATTTCTGCCTACATGCTCTGAGGGACACAGAAGAGTCAGCCTTGTTGTTTATGTCCATCTGCCCTGGTTTTCTTTTGTGTGTGTGTGTGTGTGTGTGTGTGTGTGTGTGTGTGTGTGTGTGTGTGTGTGTGTGTGTGTGTGTGTGTGAGTGTGTGTGTGAGTGTGAGTGTGTCCTGCACTGCTGAGCTGGTTTTGTTTTGCAGGACACTGCAGGACAGGAGCGCTTCCGAACCCTGACGCCTAGCTACTACCGCGGTGCCCAGGGAGTCATCCTGGGTAAGCTAAGCTGTTGACGCCATCGCTCAAGCGTGTGTGTGTGTGTGTGTGTGTGCGCGCGCGCGCACGCGCGTGTGTGTTTGTGTGTGTGTGTCCTCTTCACTTCAGATTCAGGCCCCTGGTTGTAAAGAAAGTGATGGCTTTTCATCCTGTGACCCACACACACGCACACACACTCCTGCCTCTCTCTGGTAGTTAGTTTATGCCCTTAAGTCAGGCTGCTCATATGGACATGCATGTACAGCATGTATATGAACACACACACACACACACACACATACAGGAACTAAGATAAACCTCTTAAACAGACTTCCTCTACAGCCTATGGTTTTTGACCACTCCAATGACATAGAAAGACAAGGCACCTTGCTATAGCACTGGGATTGTAAGAGCTCCCTATGTGATACTTTTCAGAAGTTTTCAGTCCCTTTCCCACATGCTTTTAGTTGATACCATTTTATTTTGGTTATTTTATCTTAATTTGTTGTACTACTACTGGTCGATTGCTTGGTTCCCAGTGTTATTATTTTTTGCACTGCTGAAGTGATTTTACAATCACGATGTCATCTGACAAAATCCCCAAACACATAAGTTAAAGACAACGGCTGTGCCTGTGAGTTCAGCTGTATGCACTTGTAAAATGATCAAGCAGAGAGAAAGTTAGAAGCCATAGAATGTCTTTCTTGCTTTTCCTCCTGCACAGCACACAGATCAAATCTGCAGTACGACACGACGCGCCCATAGGCCCGCTGCTGCTACCTCAGTCAGAAGTGATAGAGAGAGGTGACTATGGCGGCGCAAGACAGAAAGACCTTGCGCGTGCCTGTTCAGAACAGGCCGATTGCTTGGTTGTCAGTATTGCCGCCTGCAGCGTTATAGGGTGATGATAATAATAATAATAATAATAATAATAATAATAATATTAATATAGTATCAATAAGTACATTTACACATACAAGGAATGTCCTCTGCATTTAACTCATCCTAACCAATTATGAGCAGTGGGCAGCCATAGTCCGCTGCCCGGGGACCAACTCCAGTTGTTATGTCAGTACCTGCGCCAAAAGGCGATGGCAGGAGTTACCCAGCATGCATGTCTTTATTGTGGGAGGAAACCGGGTCACCCGGAGGAAAACCCATGCCAACACGGGGAGAACACGCAAACTCCACACAGAAAGGCCCCTACTGCACCTAAAATCACTCCTGAAAACATTGTTTAAAGTTAATAGCATACAGTCTTTCTATTAGGTCTTGTATGCAAATGTGTTAAAACGTATTATTAACAATTAGGAATGCAAGACAGTACCGTGATTATGTTGATGTGATCATTCCCATGCTGCAAAATTGTCCTGGTCGCGAAGAGAGCAATCCAGAAACGATGCCTGGAACTAAAGTATAGTCCTCTTAGCTAGGAAGTGTGTGTGTGTGTGTGTGTGTGTGTGTGTGTGTGTGTGTGTGTGTGTGTGTGTGTGTGTGTGTGTGTGTGTGTGTGTGTGTGTGTGTGTGTGTGTGTGTGTGTGTGTGTGTGTGTGTGTGTGTGTGTGTGTGTGTGTGTGTGTGTGTGTGTGTGTGTGTGTGTGTGTGTGTGCCTTCATTCTGAGCGTGTCTTGTTCATTGGGTTTGGCACAGTGTACGATGTCACACGACGGGAAACCTTTGCCAAGCTTGACAACTGGCTCAACGAGCTGGAGACGTACTGTACAAGGAACGACCTCGTGAAAATGCTCGTGGGAAATAAAATCGATAAGGTGAGTGTTTGTGCCTCTGAACTGTCCAAGGAAATTCATCATTTTGAATGGACTTAATATTTTTGACAAATGTTAAAATTGTTTTTCTGTATCTACGCAGAGATGCAAAAAAACCAAAAAAAAAAACTGGACTAAGCAGTAACTTTATATAAAAAATATGTACCACATTTTAGGAAAGTAAAACTGCCAAAATAAGTATCTTTATTAAACTAAAGAAAAGTCATCTTACAGCCAGTTGACAAATGACAGAACTAAATGACCGGGGCAGACTCACTTTCATATTTTTAGCAGCTGGTCCTTTACCAGGATACCAGAATCAGTCAGTGGGGATAAACATGCCCACTAAGTAGAGCATTATGAATTTATTGTGTCCTGTTCTTTGTCTGTGAAAATCACTTTTCCTCTCTGCCCTGTGACGACCACAGTAGCTGACGGCTCCGCCCGGCAGACCTCAAATAAGCCATTACCTCTCTTTTGTTTTAGGAAAACCACGAGCTAGACAGGGCCGAAGGGCTGAAGTTCGCACGAAAACATTCCATGCTTTTTATAGGTAAGTCGGGAGGATTCCCTACTCTACAGTACAAAGACCTGCTGGGCATGAGTTACAGCAGACTATTACACAGGGGGAAACAACTTTTTGAAATAACTATCATACTTGCTGAGGAATGCTTGCATAGTTCTATTAATAAAACCGGCTTCATATATCATCTTCCATTGGGCTCTTGTTTTCCCTGTCCTCTAATTTTTTTTCTGGTTTGTCAGTAAAGGGCTTCTTAAAAAAAGTTTTTTTTAATCTTCATCAGGTACTAAAAGATGTGATTTCAAAAACGTTTGTTGAAATGAAAAGATTACTGATGTTTCCAAGTTCCCCAATACATACCCTAATATATTAATTCTGACTCGGCGAAGATTGATTTCTTTATCCTTTGCTTGTTGTTATTGTAATGTTTCTGGATATCGTCCTGTTGTGTAGCGGGTGCTGACAATACCCCCTAATAACCTCCTATGGTTCACTACTAGTGCCTAGGGTTGACAGTTATTGTTGAGACATTTTCCACCCCCCCGCCCCTGCGCTCTGGGAGCCCAGCAGATGATGACATCAAGGTGCAGACATTAACAGCTGTTGCATCTGTATCCCATCTTCTGTTCCTCCTTCTCTGTTTGTCCACTTCTCTTCATTTTTCTTTATTTCTTGGTTTTCCTCACTCCTTTTTGCCTCTCTCCTCTCCTCTGTATCTGCCCGTCCCTTCACTCTCCATTCTTTCTTCCTTTTTATTTTTCCCTTCTACACTCCGTTCTTCCAGAGGCGAGTGCCAAGACCAGAGACGGTGTTCAGTGTGCATTTGAGGAGCTGGTGGAGAAGATAATCCAGACGCCCGGCTTATGGCAGAGCGAGAGCCACGGCCGAGGAGTCCAGCTCAGCGACGAGGACGCCGGAGGTGGAGGCTGCGGTGGCTACTGCTCCCTGGTCTAGACAACACACAAACACACGCGCTCAAAAGCATGTGTTCAAACATACATGTGAATACCACACACAGTGCCACACAAGCATACACACAAACACACTTGAAAGAACAGCCCCCCTCCCCTCCCACTGGGGTTCCTGAGCTGAGCTTCCTCATCAGACATGAAGGCAGTGGAGGGGAGGTCCGCCTGTCTCCCCCTCCCCCCGGCTCAGCTGTAAGGGTTGACCGTCCGTCCACACAGACACAAATTTTTTTTTGCACACTTTCTAATACCAACGCTGTGCTAAAATGCAAATGCAACTCAGCCTTCCTCTTAATGGAATTTGAGTAAGTTTTTCTCTCCTCTGTTTTGTTATGAGTTCCAGTTTTCTTGCAGTTCTGGGTCCTCGGTCAAAATATAAACCATTCTCACTTCGTACATATGATTTTAAATATAGCAGTGCAGTGAAATGAGTGCAAAAGTACAAACCAAAGGTCGTCGGGCATATGGCTAAATGTCTGAAATGTGAGAATGAGAATTGGGAAAGTGTTTTGACCAAGGGTTCTCTTTTGTCTCCGACATGCTTATTGTCCTCAGAGCACCTTGCCTCAGTAAGCACATCTGTCTCAATGCAGGGCCCACTTTTCTCCAGTGTGTCTCTTTCCCTCTGCTCTGCCCTGTGCTTGGTCCTGATCCTGCCCCCGGACTCTGTGGACATTATGCTGCTTATGGAGAAGCTTATCAAGCCAAGTCATCTTGTATTCCATCTCACCACTCCCAGTCAAAGGCTTGGATCATGTGTCTCTGTTTACCACACAACTGCCTCTTTTCTTCAAAATATAATAGAGTTACCAACTGTCTGGAATGACGTTTTACTGCTTTTATTGACTTGGACTTCAAACTTTTGGTGTGTGTTGAAGAGTGCATAAATCAAAGAGATTGGCACCAGCAAGCTTTCCACTGGGTGCCGAAGAAGAGGGAACCTCTTAAAATTGCACGCCTTTGTTGTAACGAGTTGCTTTAATGGAGTGCGACCTACTGGCACTCCCTCACTCAGACAGATAATATCAGTAATAACACTAGCACTACCATGGGTTTTCATATAGATCCCTCTGACTGGACAGAGACAAAGGAAAAGTGTTCAATATTAGACAGGGCAGTGAGTCATAAGGGTGTTTCCACTGAATTTGGAAAATCAAAGAAAAAGCTGTGCGCTCCACATTGCTGATGGATTTAACAGCAGTCCTATCTCTGTATTGGTATCCGAGAAGCAGTTAAAAATGTACTGTACCCCTGACCTCTGACCATGTTTGTAGTGTTCAAGTGCTAGTGTGTGTTCTAAGATATTCTGGGAAATGTAGTTCTGAGAGTTTGATCTTGTAAAAGGGATGGTGAAAACTACATGGATTCAAGCATGTCTTATCACAAATGGATTTTTTTTTTAAATCTCTTTTTAATTGCATGGGAAACTCTGCGTGCCATTTATTTGTTTGTTTGTCCAGTGAATGGCCTTCAGGGGCTATTTACTATAAACACTAAATCATATTTAGCTGGAAAAAAAAACATTGCATACCATTTGAATTTAATGGTATAATTAAACAAAAAGGAAGTAGGCTTTGACTTATTTAACTGTAGAGCTGTCTTTTTCTGTCTTCAGAAATCTGTTGAAACATGTATACCTTGTAAATTGTGTATTTTAGGAATTTGGTGGGAGAATTCCTGAATGAATTGTAAAGCTGAATGTATACATATTTCACAAACCGCCCTATGTATTAAACTAAATAAAACTCTTTTTTTAAGTGAAGTCATGTTGATGTGTTATGCTATTCCAAGCTGTAACTCAAAGAGCCAGAATGTATAATGATGAAGATGAAGTCTTTTTTTTTTTTTTGTAAGCGATCTAATGTCCAAGTCTTCAGCAGAGATGACCAATAGTTTTGCTGTCACGGTTGCGATGTTGGAAATGTCACTGTTAGGTGATGGGTTTTTCACTTTGCGCCCTTCACATTCCTCTGTCCTCAGAATAAAGACTCGTGTTTAACAGTGTCCGAAGAACCCTCAGAGCCCAGACGTGTGATCTATCTAAATCATCTTTTTGGCAGACTTCTCAGGAAACACCACACCATAACCATAACTCACTCTACCAGTGCTTTAACTGGGATGTGCATAATTCCTGGGTGATTATGAAAGGGTCGGGGCTGGCAGCAAGAGCGAGTACTCTTCCCCTGTAGCATATCCTTCGTGTCCTGCCACAGTCCAGGCAGCCGTCTGGAAATATGTCTCAGTCAAACAACAACGGAGGCATACAGCGTAATAATGCCTTCATGTGGTCCAACCATGTGCTGAGCTGTAGCGCTGCCGTTTCCCCATGACTACACTGGAAAAACATCAGCTACTCAGTGGGCTGACGGATTCTATGTTTTCTGAGAATAATCTACAAAGTCGGTCGATTCACATTTCTGTTACAGCCGCATCATGTGAAGTAGGGCAGCGTGTAGTAGAGCCTCCTAAAAGCCTCCTTCACTGAGCAGTGCTTCTTTTTTGGTGCACTGGAAATGTCTAAAGTGTAATTTATTGCAGAATTGACTCTTCAATAGGCTGCAACTAGGTCGTTTTTTGTGTAAAAAAAAAACAAATAGATAAAAAAGCCTCTTCAAAGTGTTTGATTTCTGACAGTCCCAAACTTTTAATTTACAATCACAAAAAACATAAAGGAAGGAAGTCATCACATTTATGAGCTGGGAATTTTTCCTTGATCAATTTAAATGATTTACCAGTTTTCAAATTGTTGAAGATACTGTAAATTGTTTTGTTAAAGCTATAGTGCGTAGTTTCTGTCACCCCCATGAGGAATTCTAAGCGATGACAACAATTCTGTCGGTGAGTCCACCTGATACAAGCCTTCCGTAAACGCGCTTCACCCCCACCCCTCCTCCACACAGATGCTAGTAGCCAAGGAGGACATTTCAGAAGAGGTAATTCACTCTAATTTCTGTGCGTGAAAGTCACTGGACGCCACAATCTTCTGAACATAGCCATACTGAGAAATCCAGAGAGAGTTGGGTGGAGCTGATAGTCTTAATTAGCTTTGTAGCAACTCATTTAGCAATGGCTTGAATGTAACAGACGTTCATTGTTATAAAAAAGTTACGCACTAAAGCTTTAAACAATGAATTACCTACTCCTTTTCATCATTTTCTTGTTTTTCTGGACAAAGTTCTTTGTCTAAATGGGTGGGGGTATTTTCTTGGCACACTTTGGACCCCTAAGTACCTATTGAGCATCGTTAAAATGCCATAGCCTACCTAAGTATTGTTCCTTTATGACCACTGTCTACCCATCTTTAATTGCTACTGCTAGTATTATGACGTGCCTTTTCACAAAGCTCAAATCATCTCAAACTGGTTTCTTGAACATGACAATTAATTCACTGTACTCAAATAGCCTCTACAGTCACCAGATCTCAATCCAATGGAGCACCTTTTCAAAATTTGCATTTCATGTTGTTTTTTTGCTGTCCAGATTTCTAAATTTGATTCGATTTGGACTCGCTGTCTGAACAAGGCTTTAGACTAACCCTGGCTGCACAACAACAACAAAAAACTGCAAGGAACTACACTAACTAAACACTTGCACATCCAGACTTACATGCCAAACTCGTCCTGCCCCACCTCAGAAGCCTCTGAGCAGCTCTGCAGGCGCAGTGTGATGGACTGCGTTCTGTCTGTGTCTGAGCATTCAGCCAGGCGCTAAGCTAACAGAGCAGATCTGGCTCTCATTAACAGAGTCTTGTCTGCCTGCTCCTCCTCTGCCTGTCGCAGCGGTGGGCCGTATGGATTAACGCTCTGACGAGCCCCTCAGGAGAGCAGTCATGCTGTCATGTGTAAAAATGTTACGAGACGTCGGGCATCGTTTCATAAGGTGTTGGGTTCCCAGACGTCACTCACTTTGTCATGCTCATAGCCGGTTTGCTATCAGGTAATTGTTTTGCCATGCTGGCTTAGAAAGAGCAAATAAGAGAGTGAGAGAGTGATTGGAAAGATCATCCTCTGCCACAACCACCTGAATTGTATATTGTCGTGAGGAACTGATATGTTCCCCATAAGGTCAGCTCTGTGATAATGAGAATGTGATAGGTGTGGGTGACACTGAGGTACAGCAGGCCTTCTCAGAGTTCACTTTAACAGTTCCTGGGCCCTCAGCTTATAGGGTTGAACCTTTACAAACATGATCAAACCTCTCTTTCCTTTCTCTTGGGACGACCTTCCTTATTCTGGGCAAAAGGACTCTGAGGCATCTGTAGGTCTGCAGGCTTTTACTGTTTACGTTCTGAGGTGAGGTAGAGGAAAAAGCCCCCTTTGCTCCTGCTCTTTCCTTCCTCTAAAGTTAGCCAAAGCCAACCTCTGGCCTCTCTAAGGTTACCCTCTGAGCACCACAAGACTGTGAAGTAATGACCCGCATGCCCAGAACTGATGGCTCTGTCACTACAGGTGGAAACACTGATTATGTGAACCTTGTGTTTACAACTGTAATGCATCCATTTACATTTAGACCCTTTGACATTTCATCAGGCAACAGGAGGACTCTGATCTGTTTTGAGCTGTGTGACCTGCGGTAGGCCTTTGGGTTACAGAGAAGTCAGTCAACAACCCTTCTCTTGACTCACAATGACGATCCTTGAACCTGCTTGTGTGGGCCTGGCTGATAGAAATATTTTTATATTAAATAATAGTTCAGCGAAGGAGACGACCTGAATGGTCATAGTGTTAAATTTACGGAATAAAAACATCTTAGGGAGGAAGTCCTATGAGGAATTCCAATGGATTCTGTCAACACACGGGCTTACCTATATCCTCCGAAGCAGCAGGCCTGTATGTGTACCCATCAATCACACCAGACCCCCATAACTTAATAAGAACAGGCCCCGGGTAAGCAGGAAATCTCTATCCTTGTTTGGTGTGAACCTCTGGCCTCCGATCCATGTAAGTCAATTCAGCTAGTAATAGAGCTGAAATTGAGTTTCCTCATATTTGATACTCTGTCAATCTAATTTGAACCTAAATGATTGCATTGTAACCCACTCTTGTTATTTTCCAAAACACAGTGCCCTGTGTACAGGCCCTAGAGAAAGCAGGAGACAGGGACCCCTCACCCTAGAAGAGAAAACGGCTCTCACTGTGGGGGCTGCTTTCATCTTGGCCTCAGGCTACTGTGGCAATAAGCACAAGGGCCGCAAACAGACCGTCAGCTGGGGCACTGCTGCCCTGTGGAAACAAAATAGAGGGACGAGTAACTTCACTCATCATCCCACCACCCATAATTCCCCTTGTTCACTGTGCTCCCATCCCGTGTGGCATGTCTCTGGCCACACGCCGCCTCTCCTTCTCCGATTCCGCGGCCCTGTCGTCATTCAGTGTGTCAGGACGCCCGGCCGGATCTCACTCATGCTACCGCTACAACATGGAAGCAAATACCCATGTACTCAGGCCATCGGCTTCTATAATAAACTAATCACTTTGTGTCAACATGGAATGGGTGTAAGCTTTCCGCATGCCTCAAACACTTCCATGGACCAGACACATGCTTCTACTGCAGTGCTGTGCTCACAGTGAAAGAAAATCCATATTAATAAACTCCTTTTTGGGTGAGATGATTGGCATGTATAGAAACAAATTCATTATTTTGTATAAATAATCTGGCCCCAGTGTTGTAATTGCACTGCTTATTTTTCTTTGCCACGCTGATCTCAATTTTGGGGTTGGACCAGAGAATGTGTTGTAAACCACACAAGTCTAAAGACCCCAATTTCACTGACTTTGAAGAGACAAGGAGGTCTGGAAGGCCCTGGAAGATCCGCTGTTTCTTCATAGAAGCTGTTTTTTCATTTTTTTTTTCACCAAGCCAGACGTCAGCCTTTAGTTTAGGGATAGAGTTCAGAGGATGAACTTGTTGGCACTTTCTTTAGGTCTTGCAGGGTCTTGTAGCTTGAGGCCTTAACCTTATTACACGTCCACATCACTGTGTTTTTTTTCCTGACCATTTGCATTCCTCCGATGTAACCCGAGTTTAGGTTTATTACTGCAAACCACAGGAAACTCTGGCTCTTTGACTGTATAGTGGACAATTGAATTTGAAAACACAAAGCCAACCTCTACCTCTCCCACTCTCCCAACAGCAAGCTAAAGTCAAATAAATCTCTCTCCAAGGAAATCATACCCAGGTCACACAAACACAAGACACTTCACATGTGCATGGATTTCATTTCATTCAGACTGTGTATCCACCATCCGTTTTGTCGCAGGATTCCCTTTCAATCAGATTAGGTGGAAAAACAGAGGCGTGACAAGTGTTTTGTAATGCAAGAGTCATTTAGTGGGGTTCAAGCACAGGTACTTCTGTCTGTCTAATGGCCTAAAGAGGACATTGTTTGATCTCTGGTTACTCAAAGCTACTTAAAGAAATGAGGAAGCAGGACTTTAGGTGGAGATGTGTCGTCCTTGTCAGCATAGCCCAAAGTGCACAGCAGTTCAGCTTTGTTGCCATGTGCTGAAGAGATGAAAAAACTGCAAATCTGGGCTGACTCATAAACGAATAATGAAGATCAAAATGGAAATATTGAGAAAAAATTAAGAGCTTTTACAAAGTTTCAATTTCCACAGGCATTTCAATCATGATAACATTTGTTGTATCCTTTATATAATTCTGCAGCTCACTGCTCAGCCTTACAAAGACATATGTATGAGGAGCCACCTAGGCCAAAATTGAATACATGACTTATACATATGTATATACACACATATCGGTACTAAGCACTTGCACATACATGCATACTTGAATTGTACATTGAGCACTTGCACATACAGCATATATATACTGTATACACGCATATACATACTGAAGTATGCATGCATGCATACATAATGTGGGAATGTGTATGAGGAGAAAGGAGGGTCTGGCTAGTCCACACAGCATTCCGGGATGGGAGAAAAACTTTCTCTGGTTTATTGGCATTTCTTTAAACCAATCACAATCATCATCCGGCACGAGACAGAGCCACGGTGCCTCTGCAAAATAGCCTCGGGAAGGAACTTGTTTTGGTGGAACGTGTATGTTCAAAGTTTGTTTTAGTCGTGCAACAGAAAACTCAGATTGGACAGCTAGCTGTCTGGATTTACCCAGCAGAGATCTGAGGAGCATGTAACCATAGTCCTCAGAAATCCATCGGAGTTTAAAATCCAACACAAAGGAAAACGGAAGGTAACGGACATCCAGGCATACCACACTGATTTACTGATGTCAGATAATCAAAATAGATTTTTATTAATCACAGGATTAATCAGGTAGGAGACAGGTAGGAAAGTTAAGTATGTTTAGCTGTTGTTAAGGCTATGTGAGGTCATCTCACCAGCTAGCTTAACAGAGTTCTTGGGCAAGGGTTCAGGACCCTCAGGCCAAGTTCTCTTGTTTTAGCTGTCTGGTGAGTTTTTTACTACACATTTCTGGCATAATCATTTGTATATGGTAAAACAAATACCAAAAGATTCTGGTTGTAACTCACTTTGGACCTAATACGCAAATGTATTTATGGAGCACTTTTCACTTAAAAAAAGTGCTTTATATGAAAACATACAATATGATATATATTAAAACACAGTATTAAAATCAAAGAGTAATACATACAAAATAAAGTGCAGACAGACAGGTTAAAACGATGGATCTTTAACTGATTTTATAGGAGCAATGCTGTTCTTGGAATTTAGGTAAGAACTGTTTTTGATTGTTGGTTTCAAAAGGTAGATGGAGGAAACTGACACCTTCATGCCTCAGACTAACCAGATGTGCATGCATGTGGGCATTCCTTTATGCCCGCCTGCATGCGATGTCTTTGTGAAGGTGTCTGTGTGTGTGTGAAAGTAGTGGGGTGTAATGGTATCTACAGTAAATGGGGCAGCTATTTTGTCTACACCTCACCCCCTCTAGTTGCAGCATGGCTCATGTTATTACCCTGCTGCGCTCCAGCTTGTCTTAACGCCGAGCAGCACAGACTATAGAGCTTTCTCTGGCTTTCCATCAGTTTTACAAACACTGTGCCAAGAGTGGGCTTGTAATAAAAGACCCAACCCCAACCTCCACCCCATTGCTGCCTTGTGCCCTCCTGGGGCTGTGGACAGATATTGTAACAGTGGTGTGTGGTTGTAGCATGATTCTGCTTCCCCACATTTTCAACCTTGGCTTCTCTCGCTCACAGGGCCCGGAGCAGCTCCCAAATTCAGTTATGGTGCTGGAAGGGCTCGGCCTCCCAGCAGGCAGCACTGTTGTGCTCAAATATTTACATCCATCCAATCAAGCAGCAGACAGTAGCACATATATTTATTTCAGTGAGGTCATGAGCTGCCATCAATTACCACCTCCACTGTGTGGAGATCAAGGACTAGCTCCTGTCTCCACAATGGACCTGATTTAAAGGTGAAGACTATTAAGGATGTTCCTCTGCTGTTGCTTTTCCTTTCTGGCCCGACGTTAAAGGTCCCATGGCATGAAAATTTCACTTTATGAAGTTTTTAACATTAATATGCGTTCCCTGAGCCTGCCTATGGTCCCCCAGTGGCTAGAAATGGCAATAGGTGTAAACCGAGCCCTGGGTATCCTGCTCTATCTTTGAGAAAATGAAAGCTCAGATGGGCCGATCTGGAATCTTCTCCTTATGAGGTCATAAGGAGCAAGGTTACCTCCCCTTTCTCTGCTTTGCCCGCCCAGAGAATTTGGCCCATCATGGCTTTCAAAAGAGAAAAGTGGCAGTTGGTCAAGGCCACACCCCCACCCTCCACCTTGCCTCTCCTCCTCAATAGCTACAGACACAGAAATGGCACATCCTAAGGAAAGCTCATTGTGGCTGTAATTCTGCACCAAGGCTGAATTTCGGGAAAGAGACTTCAGATACAGTATTAGGGGACCACTAAGGTCTATATAAAAGAGACTTCAGATACAGTATTAGGGGACCACTAAGGTCCATATAAAAGAGACTTCAGATACAGTATTAGGGGACCACTAAGGTCTATATAAAAGAGACTTCAGATACAGTATTAGGGGACCACTAAGGCCTATATAAAAGAGACTTCAGATACAGTATTAGGGGACCACTAAGGTCTATATAAAAGAGACTTCAGATACAGTATTAGGGGACCACTAAGGCCTATATAAAGGCAAGGCAAGGCAAGGCAGCATTATTTGTATAGCACATTTCAGCAAGAGGGCAATTCAAAGTGCTTTACATAAAACATTAAAGAGCAGTAAGAAAACAATTAAAAACAATGTAAAAACATTAATAAACAAATTAAAAACATTAAAAGACAAGAATAAAATTGATAGTGCAGTATAAGAATAAAGGTTACAGTGCAGTATAAGAAATTAAAGTTAATAAAATAGATTATTTAAAGAAAAGCAACATCAAAAAGATAGGTCTTTAGCTTAGATTTAAAAGAAGTGAGAGTTGCAGCGGACCTGCAGTTTTCTGGGAGTTTGTTCCAGATATGTGGAGCATAAAAACTGAACGCTGTTTCCCCCTGTTTAGTTCTGACTCTGGGGACAACAAGTAGACCTGTCCCAGACGACCTGAGAGGTCTGGGTGGGTCATAATGTAGTAGCAGATCAGAAATGTATTTTGGCCCTAAACCGTTTAGTGATTTATAAACCAGTAAATGTATTTTGAAATCAATTCTTTGAGGCACTGGAAGCCAGTGTAAAGACTTCAGTACTGGAGTGATGTGATCCACTTTCTTGGTTTTAGTGAGGACTCGGGCAGCAGCGTTCTGAATCAGCTGCAGCTGTCTGATTGATTTTTTAGGGAGACCTGTAAAGACACCGTTACAGTAGTCAAGTCTACTGAAGATAAAAGCATGGACAAGTTTTTCCAGATCCTGCTGAGACATAAGTCCTTTAACCCTTGATGTATTTTTAAGGTGATAATAGGCTGATTTTTTTATTATGTTAATGTGGCTTTTAAAATTCAGGTCTGAGTCCATGACTACACCAAGATTTCTGGCTTTGTCTGTTGTTTTCAACATTGTCGTTTGAAGCTGAGTGCTGAGACTTCAGATACAGTATTAGGGGACCACTAAGGTCTATATAAAAGAGACTTCAGATACAGTATTAGGGGACCACTAAGGTCTATATAAAAGAGACTTCAGATACAGTATTAGGGGACCACTAAGGTCTAAATAAAAGAGACTTCAGATACAGTATTAGGGGACCACTAAGGTCTATATAAAAGAGACTTCAGATACAGTATTAGGGGACCACTAAGGTCTAAATAAAAGAGACTTCAGATACAGTATTAGGGGACCACTAAGGTCTATATAAAAGAGACTTCAGATACAGTATTAAGGGACCACTAAGGTCTAAATAAAAGAGACTTCAGATACAGTATTAGGGGACCACTAAGGTCTATATAAAAGAGACTTCAGATACAGTATTAGGGGACCACTAAGGTCTATATAAAAGAGACTTCAGATACAGTATTAGGGGACCACTAAGGTCTATATAAAAGAGACTTCGGATACAGTATTAGGGGACCACTAAGGTCTATATAAAAGAGACTTCAGATACAGTATTAGGGGACCACTAAGGTCTATATAAAAGAGACTTCGGATACAGTATCAGGGGACCACTAAAGTCTATATAAAAGAGACTTCAGATACAGTATTAGGGGACCACTAAGGTCTATATAAAAGAGACTTCAGATACAGTATTAGGAGACCACTAAGGTCTATATAAAAGAGACTTCGGATACAGTATTAGGGGACCACTAAGGTCTATATAAAAGAGACTTCGGATACAGTATTAGTGGACCACTAAGGTCTATTTAAAAGAGACTTCAGATACAGTATTAGGGGACCACTAAGGTCTATATAAAAGAGACTTCAGATACAGTATTAGGGGACCACTAAGGTCTATATAAAAGAGACTTCAGATACAGTATTAGGGGACCACTAAGGTCTATATAAAAGAGACTTCAGATACAGTATTAGGGGACCACTAAGGTCTCTATAAAAGCATCCAAAGAGCACCATGTCATGGGACCTTTAACACCACTAGAGTTCCTACTGTGCTCTAAAATGGAGAACTACGCTTGTTCACTTTCTTGCAGAGTTTCTGTAGAATATATATGAAGCTACAATCAGCTACTAGTTTAGTGTAGCTTAGCTTAGCATAAAGACGGGAAAATGGGGAAACAGCTAGCTTGGCTTTTGTCTACAGGTTACACAGTTCGCCTATACCAGTACCTCTAAAGCTCACTAATTTACATATTATATATATTTTTTAATCCGTGCAAAAACAACAGCCTGTGGTTTTAAGGGGGGTTTTGTGCCAGGCTTGCTGTGTCTTCATTTCAATCTTTACGCTAAACTAAGCTAAGCTAACCGGCTGATGGCTGTAGCCTCATATTTTTTTGAGCATATATGACAGTGTTGTAATGTAACGAAGTATTTGTACTTACTGATACTTTTCTTAAGGAGAATTTTCACGTATCTGTACTTTGTTAATTATATTTCTGGAAACTTTTACTTTTACTCCATTACATTTCACCTAAGCATCTTCATTAACGTTATCTCGTAACTTGCAAGAAATGTTTTCGTACGTTGGAGTGAAAGGTTCTTTCTCACAACAAAATGAAAATTCTGTTTCTGTTTTTCTCTTGGTCAGACTTTGAATTTGATGTTTAAGAAGGTGTGGAAACCCTGAATATTATGCTTCACTACAAAATTATAATCAAAGTTTTTTTTTTTTTTTTTTTTTACTTTTACTTATAGTAAATAGTACATTTAATATCATAAACTTACTTTTCATACTTAAGTACAGTAAATATCACATACTTTAAGACTTTTTCTCAAGTAATATTCTAAAAGGTAACTTTAACTTCTAACAAAGTCATTTTCTGGTAAGATACTTGTTCTTTTCCTCAAGTACTGCTTTCAAGTACTTTATACAAGACTGCATATATGACCGTGTGGTGTCAATCTTCTTATCTAACTGTCAGCAAAAAAGCAAATAAGCTCCCCAAAAGTTGGTACTAATCCTTTAAATCAGATATTTGATGCAATAACTGATAACAATTTGACCTGAATCAGAAAGTCACACTTACACAGAGTAATAGGGTAATATTAGAAGACGGCACATGTATTATTATTCCTGTGCTTGGTGTACTCCCTCTCATGTACTAAATCACATTTTTCTTTCAGTACATGAGTTCTGACTGAACTGATTTGTCTCCTTAACTACAAACCAAATGGGCCATTAGGTTTCTTTCAGTTGCTATGTTTGGTCTCCATACTAACTCTGGCTCAGCCAAGCTGCCGCGGGTGCAAAAATTATGACAGTTGTCTCAGGTGAATAGTGCAATATTTTCTTTCTGTCATGGCAACACTGTTGCATGTACTAAGTTGCATGTACTGTGATCTGCTACCACTGGAACAAAACACAACTCACATGTGAGGGAGAAATCAGACTTATGGACACTCTCAGCTTTAGTATGAATACAACCTAACTTGCCATCTCTGCGTGTCCTTTGTTAGTAATGCTGATTCACAGAATAGCTTCTAACAGCCCTGAAAAGAAGCCCACAATGGTCACAGCCAGGCGACTCTGAATAAAAAGGATACTGTATGTGACCATATATGTCCTCATGAGGTGTTCCCACAGCCATCTGCACCCAAAAATGGTATAAAGTGTGATGAATGAACTTAGAGGAAGAATTCAGAATGTTGCACAGTGTGTGCTCTGTAGTCAGTGAGAGGACCATATTTTCCAAAGGCCTCGGGAGGTCTTGTGCAGTCCTTGCCAAATGGTGCTAAAGTCACGCAGTGGGCTATAAAGCGCTACTGTACACATCGCTGAGGGTCTCCTCCGCGGCAGATGAACCACGGCTGAAGATGAGGCTGCCGTGTCTCAAACAAGAGGAAGCAATGCAGAAGGTCCACTCTAAAAAAAAAAATTGGACTTGGTCTTGGAATCGAAGTGTGATGTTTGGCCAGTGAGTGTCAGATACGTCCAGGATTTGAGAGGAACTGATTAAATTGTCTATATAAGGTTGCTACCAAAACATCCAATAAAAAAAGCAACTCCAGAAATCCAGAAACTCCAACAGGCTGAAGTCTGTGCAATGTCGTTGTCAATGGTTTCTTCTGCTTGCTTCTCCATCCAATTAAAACCTAAACAGTGTTTGTTATGATAAAAACTATAAAAGTATTAGTTTAGTTTAGTTTATTATAGGATCCCCATTAGCTGTGCCCTTTAGCACAGCTACTCTTCCTGGGGTCCACATTTAAAAAATATATATTAAACATTACAGTCCACATAACGCCATACATTTATGAACATACATGAAACATTACTCAACATCTAAAACATACATGTAACGTTACAGTCAACATCACTCAACAAATTTAAAACATACATTAGTCTGTATGAAAAGATAAACAAAGATTCTCGAAATGCCTGGCAGTCTACAAATATGATGCTCCAAGATTGTTTTTTATTTATTCTTTACATATTCATCTCTTTGATAATTTAGTCAATAACAATGGTAAAGAATTCCATGTTTTTATCGATCTATAGATCACGGTACGTTTTAAGAAATTAGTATTTGCCCTGGGGGAGTAAAAAACGTCTTTCTGTTGCCTGCCTGGTGGCCAGTTAGAAATGTAGCCATTAGCCTATATGTCTTATTTTTCACGTACCTTTGCAGTCAATTTTTTAACAGTCATTTACTACATTGTTAATTTATTATAGACTTTATAGTATATATTTATATTTAGTTTCAGGTAGCATTAAAGAGGGGGCTAAAGAAAATTTCAATTCCAGATATTGTTGTCAAGGGATACAGATTTGCTTGGGTAACACAACAAACTTAATAGGAAAAAATATCCCCCAAACAGTCTTAAAAAAGTGTTTTTGAAACCTGCAGAGTCTACTAATAATAATAGCATAGATAAACAACATACAGAGACTGCTCAGAACATGAATATTGCAGCAAACAAATATTTGCTGTGGAAAGATATAGTGGAGTAATGGTGTCATGAGCAGAGAATGAGGTCACACTCCCTCTATGTGCGGGTTAAAATTTGAGTTTCTCTGTTCTTTATTTTGATAGCCGGTACGGCCGCGCATGCACGTGGCCATGAAAAAATGTAGGTATTTCACCTATTGGAGAAGGTTCTGGGAGAGCCGTGTAGAGACCATCCCAGCCCACTGTTTTTTTCAGTATTTTAATTACAGCCCCTTTAAGTTGAAGTAGCAAGACAGTAGCAGTGTAACAATACTAAATATTAAAATTCCTCCATTCAACGTTTATTTAAATAAAAGTATATATTTATTATCAGCAAAGTGTGCCAAAAAGTATTCAAAGTATTCAATATGGAAATTGGCTACTTTTAGAATTTTGTATTATATCATGGCATTACTGGTACTTATGCATAGACTTGCAATAACATATCTGTTTCTGTGTGCAATAAGAAATCCAACAATCTTAGGTGCAATAATATAAGTATATATACTTATATACAAGTATATTATAATACAAGTAGTCTTTATACAAGGTATGTTTCCAGTGCAATATTGTTGTGCAATATGTTTTCTGTGTGCATTAACAATGTGAAAAATCTCTGGACCAATAATATCAATAATATCTATTCATAAGTAGTTTTTATACAGTGTATGTACAATTTTAACTTTCTTTATCTTTCTGCTGTTTTGTCTTTATATTGTTCTTCTACTTTATGTGCTGTATATATTATATATATATATATATATATATATATATAATATATATATATATATATAGCTTTATATTTTCCTTGTATTTTTCTATTGTATTTCTTCTTATATATTTTGTTGTAAAACTGACTCTAAGAGCAACGCATCAAAATTCCAATGCACCTGTAGAGCTAACTTTACTTACTGTATGTACTGTTGACTAGTTTATTCCACACCAACGCATTATATTTTATTTATTAATCATATGTTTAGTGTGTAAAATCCTAATTCACAAAGTAGCTAGTAACTGCAACTGTCAGATAAGTGTGGTGGTGTAAAAATTGCAATATTCCCCTCTCAAATGTATTGGTAAAAGTAAAGTGACATAACAAAATACCTCAAAATTGTTCACAAGTAGAATACTGGAGTAAATGTAGCCTACCGGAAAATATGCTATACTAATAAAGCTGCCTTATTTTTTTAGAGAATGATTGAATCCGGAGAGAGGGGGTTTGGTGTACATACAATAAAACATGCATCACAAATATACTTTCTGTTACTTCACCTTGTACATTTATCACCACATCAGAAATGTCGCAACAAGGCTTTGACAGTAAACACACCATCAGTATTAAACACTAACAGCTGACTCAGCTGGTGACCAATACCAGCTGCTTTCCATTATGGTTTACACACCGTGAAAACACAACACTATTCTGATTACAGATGGCTTAAAAATGTGACTAGTAGTTCACTCCAACAGAATTTAAAAGTGAGGAAATTTGGTAATTTTTCAAATTACAGCCTGTGAATAAAGATAAATACGTTATATGGAGGCAGCATAAATAAAGATGAGACAGTCCGATCATATTTCTAAAGTGTGGTATTTCAGTAGAGGCATAAATTGAGACAAATTATCACTCCTCCCAACATGAACTGTTAGCTGTAATGCATGTGAAGAAAGATGAGGTGTTTGATACAGCAGGGAGTCGAACCAACCCTCCTGAGTTATCTTTACCCAACAGCCCTGTACCTTCACTCTCTGGACAGGATTAGATGTCTGATAAATGTCCGTCCACTAAAGCAAAATGGTTGCAGTGAGTAAAGTCGTAACCTGACTTCATCAAACCGCGAATTACCCGTGACGAGATCGTGAATCCAGACAGCACCACTCCATGATTTTACGCCTAACATGTGTATATATTTATCTGATGGGGGAGAGGGAAAAAAAAATTAAAAAAATGAAGAGTTCCATAACTAACATCTGGAGGAATGGGCTCCTGCGTTGGCCGAGTGTGCCCATTCGATTCCAGATTTATGGTAACATTACAGTTTTGGCTCCGGCCGTATGCTTGAGCAATGTGAGGCCTATTTATTTGCTGGCCTTCAAAACTGGCTGCCACACTCATGCCATGCTGCCTGCCAGGTCTACACTCTGTCTCTATGTTTCTCTCCCTCCGCCTCAACGTATGTTTTAATATCACAATATGCTCTTATAAAATGGTTTTAAAAAAAGTGTGTGTGTGCATCTGTGTTTAATACCTTTTTAATACCACTCTGACTGTTCTGTAATGCCATCCTTTTAAAATATGTCCTGGGAGTTTCACTAGGTTTGGACACCTGGAGGCCACTTTGTGTGGGATTTTTCCATATGTCTATGAAGGAGAAAGGACCCACCACCCTGTCCTTTTCACACACATAAAGTATATATGCACACACACACACACACATGACACAGGCAGACATGCGATTGAATCCCGCTCAGTCCGTCACAATGTATCTTTGTGTTTCCAAACACAAAGTGTTAACGTGAGAGGACCTTCCAGTCTCTCTCCAGGCCTCGCTCGCTGCCAAACCGCATTCCTCCGGCAGCTGCCATTTCTTACATCTGCTGCATTGACGTGGTTTCACTTGACTGCAGTGAGGAATTTATTTAGCTTTTCTGTGATGAAATATTACACAGAGACACCAGGCCCTGCTCTCCTCTATGTCTTATTTGTGATCCCCCGGCTGTCATTATGTTATGAGTGCTTGTGGCTTCTGTTTTACTCTGCTGTCTGCCCGCTGCTGCTGCTGCTGCTGCTGCTGCTGCTGCTGCTGCTGCTGCTGCTGCTGCTGCTGCTGCTGCTACAACTCATGACGGCTGGTGGAAATACTCTCTGCCCTCAGAAGACTTCCAACAGCGTCCTGGTGTGGACATTGGCTCCAAAGTACTGAGTAAAAGCAGATTGATCAGAGAGACCCCAAAAATTTAAACAGCCCACTTTAACCCCCAATATAAGCATGTATAGGTGGTTAAGTTAAGTAACATGTATTTATACAGCAGTTTTTAATAAAATATTAGGATACATATTGCTTTAAAACTAAGATAATTAGACACAAAACTAAACAGGCAGGATAGTTACAGGCATGAGAACAACAAAACCAACAGATTGAACATAAGTTAAAACTGCACTTATTTATATTTAAATACAAAATGATTACATGTATTGTGAAAGTAGTTGTTTGATGACAGGGCTGGACTTGGGTAAAAAATTTGAGACCCAGATCAGCCCACCACAATTGGCCGGAAACCACCCGTCCCTGCACTCCCCTTCAAAACATGTACAGTACATACCGGCCCTTAGTCTTGCTTTGCCAAAGTCTGGCTAGTCCAAACAGCATTCTGGGATGGGAGAAAAACGTGCTCTTGTTTATTGCCATGCCTTTAAACCAATCACAATCGTCTCGGGCGGCGCTAAGCTCTGCACGGAGCCACGGCCGTTTCTAGCTTTTGGCGGGCCCTATGCAAGATGCTGTTTGGGGGCCCCTATTTTGTCAAACTACGATGGGGGGATTCAAACCTTTAAGATGATCCGTGGAGATGAATCAATCTGTTACAACAAATTAAACATCTCAAGCTGACCCAAACAATGCAAACCTACAGAAAATGATAATAAAAAAGTTAACAATGAGACTCCTCTACGTCAATAAATGCAACAGATGCAGGATTTTCATCAAACAGGTTAATTTTACGTTTTTTTAGAACAAAGAAGGCTACTTGCTAGTGGGTACAAATAAAGACAGGTAATTTAATTTCTCCCTAAATATCCACACGCCTATAGGAAGAAACGGCTCTGCACGGAGCCACCGTGCCGCTGCAAAATAGACTCGGGAAGGAACTTGTTTTGGTGGAACATTTACGTTCACAAGTTGTTTTAGTCGTGCGAGAGAAAACTCAGATTTGACAGATAGTTTAGCTAGCTGTCTTACCGTGCAGAGAAAGGATTTGAATTGCTGATGTTAATGGGCAGTTTTCACATGAAAGGGCCAACCATATTGTCACCGTATGGGCCGATCAAAAAATGCAGCACAGGCAGCCCACACAAATAGACTGGCCCACTGGGAAATCTCCCCCGGTACTCCCGATTGCCAATCCATGCCTGTTTGATGAGCACACTTGCCCAACCTCTGCAGTTCCCCTCAGCCCTGAGGAGTGCATTAGCTTCTTTAAGCTCATTGTTTTGTTTTTGTGGCCCACAACTTTAATATTTTGGTTCAGTCTCAACACTCTCATCAGTGTCATTTGCAGTCACAGCAGGCAGCTGTTCTCAGTGAAAATTCCCTGATAAACCTACTGTACTGTACTGTATTTGTCTCAGGAGTTGGTAGAGCCCAAAACAAAGCTAACATTAAACTAAATACTGGATTCACATCATCTAGTGGCTAGGAACACAACTCCCAATGAATCCTTATGTTGCTCCCTGTCTGCTGGGTGTGTAAATAGCCAGCCATTTGCTAACACATTAGCCATATAAACTGATATGATATTTATTTGTTGCATTTAGAGTTAGTTGCGCTGTCCCTAATTGACCAAAGAAAATGCAGGTTTTAGTCAAACATTAATTACTATTGAATTAGATGATAAAAGGTAAAAAATAGAACAGAGATAGGCCCTTGTGCTATCCATCCATTCATTATCTGTAACCGCTTATCCTTTACAGCAGTGATACTCAACCTACAAACAGAGGGCCATTTTCTAAGTCACAAAAATACGGTGCCAGAGTGCATACAAAAGCATTAAAATAGAGCTTGTTTATCAAATAAAAGTGCCCGGAAAAGATCCCCCCTGACAGCTGTACTATTTTTACCTGATTATTAACTTTGACAGAAATAAAGCATGTATTACCGGTAATAGTTTACACCACATACATGTGCTTAAGGGGTTTTAATGGTTTAAAGTGTATGAAAAAACAATGAAGAATGTGCTTATACAGTATGTGTGTACAAGTAGGTACATAATCATGATACATAAGATGCAGTTGAATGCTGCAAAAAAGTAGTAAGTGGACCTTGAGTTGAGATTATTTTGTCACACACACTAACTGATCTTCCATGCTCAAGTACTATGTAGGTAATGATATAAAGCAATGATTGTCTGTTATTGCCACTTATAAATATTCCATGGGAAGTTTAAAGTTAGACTCATTTGTAGAAATACAAGAATTTCTTTTCAACTGGGCCTGAGGGACGACACAGCCACCTCAATGAGGCACTGTCTGCGCAAATTGCACTCTTTTCAAGATTCCACTTTCCTTAACAGCCCAATCCATCAGGCTAAAAACCAACATTTCAGTGCCTGGTTGAGGGCAAACCCAACACGGAACGGGCAGTTCTATCTAGTAGGATGAACTTTGGAGGGCAAAGTGGCTCTGCTGGTGACACCACAGAATGCGAAAACAACAATCATGCAATCATGGCATATGGTGCTGCCATGAGGGTTATTTTGGAGTTATGCTGCCTCAACTGCTGGCAACACCCAAAGTTCATTCACAGGAACTGAAATAAGACTGCAATGAGAGGTTTCCTCTAATGCAAAAAAATGACAAATAAAGCACATGATAGCCTGTGAATATTTTGCATCAAAACTATTTATTTTGTTATAATTTGTGACAGTTTTCAATAAAAGTTTTGGAAAATAAATACGTTGCTTTATCACTGCACAATATTTGTATTGTAAGTACTCATGACAAAAACAAACTAATCGCACAAAAAAAAACGTCCCAGGTGTGTAAAGTCCTTTAGTTGAATTTGTAGAATTTGTGTTTGTGGACTTTTTAAAGGACTATAAAAAGAAGAAAAAAAGAAGAAATTTACATTATTTTTTCATTGTTTTTGCTCTTTATTGAAGAAGTAAAGGCGGTCAGGAAATATGAGGAATGAGGGAGAGCAGAATGACATGCAACCATGTGTCTTAACCACTCAGTCACCTGTATGCCCCAAATAAACATCTCTTTGATTAAATATTCTTAACTCAAGGTCCACTTACTTCACATTTTCAGAGCTTTCAACCGTTTTCATTTTGTCTTTAATTAACATTTTGTCTTAACCATCTCAGCTGTTGTCACATGACCAAAGTTCTCAAAATGCTTCCACTGAGCAAACCATGAGATGTGGTCGAACCCTAAGTGCTCCTTGAGTTGTAATTATTTCATTTTTTGTCGATATGTTGTCATACTGTCACACTCAAAACATATCTTTGTAACATAATATTTTTATTTGTATCCTTTTAATCATCTCGTGACCTCTCAGATTTAACCCCCAAGTTGAAAAACCACCACCTGGCTTAGACCAACAGCAAGGTGTCAGGGTGTGGCCATCGGTGTGTGAATGTGTGTGAATGTTTATCTGATGAGCAGGTGGCACCTTGCACGGCAGCCTCGGCCACAGTGTATGAGTGTGTGTGTGTGTGTGTGTGTGTGAATGGTTCCTGTACTATGTAAAAGCGCTTTAAGTAGTCGTTAAAAGTCCAACGTGTGGGAATTTCTCCCATCTAGCATTGAGATCATATATCGCAATAAACTCTCTCGCGCCACGCAGTTCAAAGCTCATATTACAGCTACGGTAGCCTTCACGCTTCAAAAAGCCGGTCTCTTGCTCATTTCAATATCCTTTTTCTTTTTCTGGGCGGAGAAGAAGACTCCTGCTCCTGAAATTTGGATTTTGAATACGTGGTGGTCCTCCACGTTTCCTTCTTCAAACTTGCCGGGGGCCGGGAAGCTACGATACCCATTAGCAGCATTAGCAGCACCTGTGAGTTTATCGTGTGACAGCGAAAAACACAAAAGGCGGAGCAGCATGTCCTGTATGTCCCTTGGGGGGTTAATAAAAAAAAAAAAAAAAAAAAGGGCGTCTCCCTTTCATACAAGCAAATAGTGATGATGTAAAATTTCAAGCCAAAAGGAATACTTGGAATTGATGGTGGTGGTAAATATTCATGAAAAAGGACAAGTTTGTGAACGGGCAACACAGATTTTGATAATGAACAACTAAACACGTTACACACTGGACCTTTAAGACTAGAAAAGCACTATATAAATACAGTCCATTTACATTTACATTTAGTGCAGTAATTGGCAAATGTGAGTAACAAATTGGGGGGGGCTAAATAACATATGATTAACAAAAAAAAAAGCCTTCACACCCTCCCACCACCAATTTTTGGGTGGCGTCGCTGCTCAGTGGTTCATGACAAACTTTTTACAACAAGACTGATTGGGACAAAATGGTTGCTTATTAAAATAAAAAATATATCTTTTCATAATCTTAGTCTTCTGTACATGTAAAGAACAAACAAACACAAACACATATATTTACAAGCATGCTCAGATCTGAGGTAGCATTTCAAATCTTAAGCATTGATTTTCCTTGGCCCACTTTGTAACCTAACATGAGATAAATGCACTTTGGTGGGGTTGCATCCCTTAATCCTTTTATCTTTTCTTTTCTTTTTTTTACCTCTTACCACCAGTCCTGGGACAGCGGATTTAAAAAAGCCTCCAGGCTGGCACATTTTACTTTTATGTATTATTAGTGTGCTTTGTCCCTGATAAATAAACCTAAAATAAATAAAGCCTGCAATGTGTTCTTTGAGTTCCAAACAATAACTGTGAATGAGCTTATGTGTAACTGAGGAGTTAAAAACTTTCTCAGGGTAATTTCGAAGAACTGAAATACCAACTATCATCGGGAGATTTCATGTGTATATGAAAATAGATACTGTATGTCATCTTTAACTTTTGTTTGCACCAACAGAAAAGAAAGTACCAGTTCCCACCCCACAGCTTGCTTATCATTCTGCTGTCCGCAGGTTCTTCTGCTTCGTCTTGATCCTATGTTGGCAGCGTAAACTGGCTAGGACCCATGGCTCCCCTGGAAGGGGTCTCATTGTTTGCAGCAGCTGTTTAGTCGGTCTGTCTCAAGAGCTCAGAGAACGGCCAATTACCAGGATTTAGGCTGTTAGGAAACAGCTGAGGTGCAGGCAGCTAAACCGCCTGCTTGTCCAGCCCTTTTACCCTGTGTGCGAGTGACTCTTGGATGGACTGAGACAAGGGATCCAGGGAGGAAATTCACAGGAATTATCCTCCAATAAACAAACAGGGAGATCTGCTGCATGTGGCTGTGCATGGTGGGCCTGTTTGGATGTTGGCGGCAAATGGAAAAGGATCGGACTAACCTCTGAACAATACACTGAACTTGAAACCTGTTGTGTTGCAGGGCTCTGCGGTGAGCCTGTGACAGGGATTATGTCAGTTTAAAGCAGGGAGGAAGAAATGTTTTGCGCGGTTGGAGTTTGTGTAAGCGCTGTCTCGCCAACAACATGGCGTGGCACATGTACTAGCAACTGCGGCCGATGAAATCATGAAAACTTGACACCAGGTATCAACACAGAGATTTCCTGCATTCCCTCGCCCCCCAAAGACCCATTCCTGTTCCATTTCATTAAAAGTGTGTCTCCCTTTCTGTGAGAGCAGTTTACTGTGGCAACGGAGTTTCAACTCAGAATTTCTTAACCATCTACGTCTATGCATTTCCCAATGTGCACAGGTCAGAACAATGTGCATGCCTCCACAGGCTGTTCTTACACGAGCAATTGACCCTTTTTGTTTAAAACTGGCATGTGTCACATTTTTCCACCCGTTTCAGACCCAGACTCTCACAAAACAAAATAGAGATGATGTCCACCTGAAATAACACCCGGCATGTCCCCATTTGGCCAAATGCAGCGTTTACTTGCGGTTCCGTGTAAGCACAGCTCTCTCCCTCTTGTTCCTGGTGGTTTCTGAAGAAGTTTATTATGAGAAATGAAGACAGGAAATATTTTTCAACTGCCATAGGTCAGCTCAACACAAAAGAGACTCAGAAACCGCCTCGCAACAGTGCTGGAAAACAATCTCCAGCAGCTGAAAAATGTTTTCAATACAATAATGGAATCAAGAAGACCAATATGGAACATAGTGCTCATTTTAAAATAAATGATTTGATTTGAGGAAATGATCAAATCAAGGAATAAGTCTTGTCTGACACAAAAGTCTAATCCAGAAGAAACGCGTGGGGATCTAATTTTTACTTAGGTGAAACAGCCTTGATCAGCAGGTTTTCCCCATTCTGAACATATGTATTAGAAAATATTTAAAAGAATATTAAATGTTTGCAGGAAATCCAGAAATCAGAACTAACACTGAAATAACACAGTGTTTCCAACACATACCTCCTTCATTAAAGTAATTAATTTAGTCAGTAATCGGTGTAAGCACCGTGCAGTGTAATTCCACTTCAGAGTTAGCTAATGTTTCTTTGAATCATCCATTGCAAGTTCACAGTATCATGCAAACTCAAACAATCTACAGACGCGCCCTTTGGGAAAATATGCTAATTTCAGGGGTGTAATTTGTCTGCAAAGTAATAACGCTTTTCTGACCCTTTGTCTCCTGTGTGATTAGCTCTGGTTCACACAGTGTCCATAATCTGAGCAGTGGCCTGCATGCAGCACCTCCTCAAACATCCGTGACGTTACAGCTGATCCAAAACAGCCTCGGTCCCAAAGTGATTGCAAGGCTGGACCAAGTTTTTAATCAGTCAATTCTTTCAGGAATCTAACAATTAGGCCCGGCAATTTTTCTCATATTTGTGTCCAAGGGCAGTAACTGGATTTAATGAACAAAAGCTCCTTGGAGCATCCTTCACAGCAAGGTAACTAATTACTTCAGCATGCCACAGGAGTCATATTTCCTCATCAAATGGGAAATGATTTTCAGGACGTCTGCGTTCTTGGATTTCATTCCGTGTGGTTTTTGCCCGCTGTCGGTGAAGTTGAGTTTCTGGCGGACTAAATGGCCAAGGTGAAGTCTGGAGTCTGTCAAGTCGTGGGCCGCGCCAAACGAGAATCTCCACTTGTCCGTCTCCTGCGCCGAGATAACCGTGCAGTTCCACGACTCCTTTCAAATCTGTCAGCAGCACAAAGAGGAAGCATGGATGAAAAAAATGAAGGGAGAAGCTATAGGCAGCATGGAATATCACTTAGTTTTTTCAATGGAAAATGTGTCTCAGTGAAGGTGGGGTTTGGCTGGTTCAGTGCAGTGAGGGAAGAGAGGTCAACAAATCTGATAGGATTATTTCAGGAAGCGTCCGGGTAAGCCTTCTCACAGAGCCACGCTGAGGTCCAGAGGCAGCCCATCCACAGGAAAACCAGTGGGGCATCTTGTTGGGTGTTTGGCCACTCCACAGGCTGCATGCTGATTAGTTCTGACTGACAATGGAATAGTATGTCGAAAAAGAGTAAACAAAGTCATAGTATAGTATGTTGAAAAAAGTCATAGTATAGTATGTTGAAAAAAATCATATTATACTATGTTGAAAAAAGTCATAGTATAGTATGTCGGAAAAAGTAATATTATTGTATGTCGAATTAAACATAAATGGTCTGATTAGTTCTGACTGACAATGGAATAGTATGTCGAAAAAAATCATAAAAAAGTCATAGTATAGCATGTCGAAAAAAATCATAAAAAAGTCATAATATAGCATGTCGAAAAAAATCATAAAATAATCATAGTACAGTAGTCTATTTAAAAAAATAATTCTATTGTATGTAGAAATAATAAAAAAGTCATATTAAAAATAGTCATATTAAAATAGGGTGTTGAAAAAATTCATAAAAATTCATAGCATATTATGTCGAAAAAAGTAAAACAAAAGTCACTGTATAGGATGTGTATAGTATAGAAAAAAATTCATAGTAATCATGTAAAAAAAGTCATTAAAAGTCATATTATAATAGGGTGTTGAAAAAATTCATAAAAAGTCATGTCGAAAAAAGTAAAAAAAAAAGTCATAGTATAGTATGTCGAAAAAAGTCACAGTATAGTATTTTGAAAAAAGTCATAGTATAGTATGTCGAAAAATCCTAAAAAGTCATATTATAGTATGTTGAAAAAAATCATAAAAAGGTCATAATATAGCATGTCCAAAAAAGTCATGTCAATGTGGATAAAAATAAAAGAAAAGTGATAATATAGTATATCAACAAAAAAGTCATACTATAGTAAGCCGAAAAAAAAGTAATTCTGTTGTAGAAATAATAAAAAAGTCATTGAATAGCATGCCGAAAAAGTCATATTATAAGATGTTAAAAAAACTTAAAAAGTCATAGCATAGCATAGCATGTCAAAAAAGTCATAGTATAGTATGTCGAACAAAGTCATAGTGTAGTATGTCCAAAAAATCATATTAGGTCATAGTATAGTATGTCGAAAAAATTCATAGTAAATCATGTAAAAAAGGTCATATTATAATAGGTTGTTGAAAAGATTCCAAAAAATTCCTAGCATATTCTGTCGAAAAAAGTAAAACAAAAGTCATGGTATAATGCTGAAAAAAAATCATTAAAAGGACATAGTATAGTATGTCGAAAAAAAGTAAAAAAAAAAAGGGCATAGTATAGTATATCGAAAAAATCATAAAAAAAAGTCATATTATACTATGTTGAAAAAAGTCATAGTGTAGTATGTTGAAAAAAATTATAAAAAAGTCATATTATTGTATGTCGAATTAAACATAAATGGTCTGATTAGTTCTAACTGACAATGGAATAGTATGTCGAAAAAAATCATAAAAAAGTCATAGTATAGCATGTCGAAAAAAATCATAAAAAAGTCATAATATAGCATGTCGAAAAAAATCATAAAATAATCATAGTACAGTAGTCTATTTAAAAAAATAATTCTATTGTATGTAGAAATAATAAAAAAGTCATATTAAAAATAGTCATATTAAAATAGGGTGTTGAAAAAAATTCATAAAAATTCATTTTTTTTAGAAAAATACAAAAAGTAAAAACAAAAGTCACTGTATAGGATGTTATAGTTATAGAAAAAAATTCATAGTAATCATGTAAAAAAAGTCATTAAAAGTCATATTATAATAGGGTGTTGAAAAAATTCATAAAAAGTCATGTCGAAAAAAGTAAAAAAAAAGTCATAGTATAGTATGTCGAAAAAAGTCACAGTATAGTATTTTGAAAAAAGTCATAGTATAGTATGTCGAAAAATCCTAAAAAGTCATATTATAGTATGTTGAAAAAAATCATAAAAAGGTCATAATATAGCATGTCCCAAAAAAGTCATGTCAATGTGGATAAAAATAAAAGAAAAGATAATATAAAGATAATATAGAAATATATATATAAACAACAAAAAAAAGTCATAAACAAAAAAAATAAAAAAAGTAAAAATTTCTGTTGTAGAAATAATAAAAAAGTCATTGAATAGCATGCCGAAAAAGTCATATTATAAGATGTTAAAAAAACTTAAAAAGTCATAGCATAGCATAGCATGTCAAAAAAGTCATAGTATAGTATGTCGAACAAAGTCATAGTGTAGTATGTCCAAAAAATCATATTAGGTCATAGTATAGTATGTCGAAAAAATTCATAGTAAATCATGTAAAAAAGGTCATATTATAATAGGTTGTTGAAAAAATTCCAAAAAATTCCTAGCATATTCTGTCGAAAAAAGTAAAACAAAAGTCATAGTATAATGCTGAAAAAAAATCATTAAAAGGACATAGTATAGTATGACGAAAAAAAGTAAAAAAAGGGCATAGTATAGTATATCGAAAAAATCATAAAAAAAGTCATATTATACTATGTTGAAAAAAGTCATAGTGTAGTATGTTGAAAAAAATTATAAAAAAGTCATATTATTGTATGTCGCATTAAACATAAAAGGTCATAGTATTGTATGTCGAAAACAGTCACAGTATAGTATGTCGAAAAAAGTCATAGTATAGTATGTCAAAAAAAATCATAAAAAGTCATAGTATAGTATGTCGAAAATCTTTTTAAAAAAAAGTCATAGTTTAGCATGTCAAACAAAGTAAAAAAAGTCATAGTAAGCTATTGTCGAAAAAAGTCATAGTGTAGTATGTCGAAAAAAATCATGTTAGGTTGTATGTCGAAAAAATTCATAGTAATCATGTCCAAAAAAAGTCATTAAAAGTCATATTATAATAGGGTGTTGAAAAAAATCATAAAACATCAGCATATTATTTTGAAAAAAGTAAAAAAAAAAAAAAGTGTATAGTATGTCGAAGAAAATCATAAAAATGTCATTGTGGGCACCTGTGTAGCTCACCTGGTAAAGCAGGTGCCCATATATAGAGTTTTACTCCTCGAAGCAGCGGCCGCGGGTTCAACTCCGACCTGCGGCCCTTTGCTACATGTCATTCCCCCTCTCTCCCCTTTCATGTCAAAGTCACAGTATAGTATGTTGAAAAAAAGTCATAGTATAGTATGTCGAAAAAATCATAAAAAGTCATAGTATAGTATGTCAACAAAATCATAAAAAAGTCATAGTATAGTATGTCGTAAAAAGTAAAAAGAAAGTCATAGTATGTCGAACAAATCATATTTAGTCATATTATAGTATGTCTAAAAAAGTCATAAAAATGTCATAGTATAGTATGTCGTAAAAAGTCTTAAAAAGGTCATTGTAGGATAGGATAGACTTTATTAATCCTGCACTGGGGAAATTCCTTTGCTACAGCAGCTCAAAAGAAAAAATGTACACACATCAGAATAACACAAATACACATTAAGTGGACGGAGGCAAAAAAATAGACATTAAGTATAAGAAATTATAATATAAAATTAGTTATAATAATAATAATAATAGTAATAAATCATACTTATTTACACAATAAACATCCTTCTATATACAGACAGTATATAAACACAGATGTAGAGATGAGTAAGGTGCGGTGACACAGAGTAATAAATAATAAAGCGTAGTGCAGAATATTGTCCAGTGATGGCTCATATTCCAGAAACAGCTAGCAGTGCTACATTATGAGGTTGTTTTAAAGAGTCTGACTGCTACTGGAATGAAGGACCTGTGGTAGCGCTCCTTTTTGCACTGAGGGTGCAGCAGTCTGCTGCTGAAGGAGCTTTTCAGGGAACTCACAGTCTCATGTTGGGGGGGGGTTGCCCATGATTGATGCCAGCCTGGCTAACATCCTCCTCTCCCCCACCTCCTCTATGGTGTCCAGACGGCAGATCATAGACAGTATATAGAATGGACCAACAGATCCCGTTGCTCTGGACGGAGACCAGTGAAGGATATTAGAAGCACTTTTCCGGTGAGGGCTGAGCGTTACTGAGCTGACGACGTAGATGTGATGTGAGCAACTTGTCTGAAAGTTGGAAGAGGAGAGACAAGCTAAGGCCTTACTTGAATGCTTTGATTCCTAATACAAAAATTGCATTGATTTACTTAGGTAGCTGTGCCAAGAGAAATCTCAATCATTCCCAATCTTGCAGAGACGGAGAGCGTAGGTATATGTAAGGAGATAACATGGGCACAGGCTAATTATCGCTAACTAAAATGCTAGTTAACATTAGTAATTAAACTTAAACAGCTAATGTAAGTCGAAACTGCCTGCAAGCTTCTCCTGTACTCTACGGTAATTTCTCTACTGTGCGACAGTAAGTCGCTTGGTTATGACACAATTGTTAGCCTATTTTTATAAAAACATCTACTACAGAGCCATAACGTGAGGTACAAGGTAATGGAAACTTTTATACATTGTTGTGTTTCTTTAGAAATAAACAATGGACAAATAAAGTATTTAAACGCTTCAGATGTAAAGTTATTCGCTCTCAAAGTGACGTCAAAATGAATGGCAGTCAGTGGAATGCTAATGGCGGGTGAGTGCTTGTTAGCATCAAAATGGCGCCATAGGAGCTACGGGTTGTTGACAGACGCTTACCCCCTTAGGGCAGACCAGAACAGAGCTAGCCCTCTTCACCAGTCTGTTTAGCCTTTTCCTGTCCCTCTCTGTGCTCCCAGCTCCCCAGCAGGCTACTGCATAAAAGATTGCAGACTCTACCACAGAGCCATAGAATGTTTTTAACAGAGTCCTGCACACACCAAAGGACCTCAGCCTCCTCAGCAGGTGGAGATGGCTTTGGCCCTTTTTGTACAGGACGTCTGTGCTTTTGGACCAGTCCAGTTTATTGTTGAGGTGAACACCCAGATATTTGTATGTCTCTAGCATCTCAATGTCGACACCCTGGATGTTCACCGGTGTAGTACCAGGCGGCCTCCTGCGAAAGTCAACCACCATCTCCTTTGTCTTGCTGGCGTTGATGTGAAGATGGTTTGACTCACACCAGTTGACAAAGTCCCAGATGACCTCCCAGTATTCCTGATCATTCTCCACTGGTACCCTCCCAAAAATGGCAGTTTCATCAGAGAACTTCTGCATGTGACAGCTGCTTGTGTTGTACCTGAAGTCCGCTGTATACAGGGTGGAAAAAATCATAAAAGGGTCATAGTATAGTGTGTTGAAAAAAAGTAATATTAAAGTATGTCGAAAAGAAATCATAAAAAGGTCATAATATAGCATGTCCAAAGAAGTCAATAAAAAGTCATAGTATAGTATGTCGAAAAAAGTCATAGTGTAGTATGTCGAAAAAATCATATTAGGTCATAGTATTGGATGTCGAAAGAATTCATAGTAATCATGTAAAAAAAAGTCAAAAGTCATATCATAATGGGGTGTTGAAATAATTCATAAAAAGTCATAGCATATGTCGAAAAAAGTTTAAAAAAAGTCATTGTATAGTATGTCGAAAAAAGTAAAAAAAAGTCATATTGTACTATGTTGAAAAACATCATAAAAAGGTCATAATATAGCGTGTCCAAAAAGTCATAGTATAATGTTGATAAAAGTCATAGTATAGTATGTTGAAAAATATCATAAAAAGTCATAGTATAGTATGTCGAAAAAAGTAAAAAAAAGTCATATTGTACTATGTTGAAAAACATCATAAAAAGGTCATAGTATAGTATGTCGTAAAAAAGTCATATGCATGGCGGACCAACACTGGGCTGCATTTACAGCTTGTGGAATTGGCTGCTACCAGCTTGAGAACAGCTGCTCTCAGCATCTTTATTCCTGTCTCTCAAATCACTTCTTGCAATCTTGTTTTCTCCTTCACTATCTTTCCTCTTTCCCGACGTAAGATGGGTCTTAGCCTCAGCTCTGTGGCAGAGCTCAGGCTCAGGACGAGCGGTGGCATGGTAGAGCCATTAATATACAGGAAAGAGAAGGGAGACTGAGCCCTGAGAAAAGGGACACACCTAGGAAGTATGAGACATAAATTCAGCCTTCCCCTGGCCTCCCGAGATGCCTTCAGACTCAGACACTGCACAAAGGCTCAGTTGTCTATTGACGCTATCATACTTGATCTAAAATACCACAAGAGTTCAAATCATATGTACAGACTTCCCTAGGTATCCACATCACATCAGCGGATATCGAAAAGCCAAACTTTATTTTATTTTATTTAAAGCCATTTATATCTTGCTGCTGCCCTCTTGAACTCCTGGGAGACCGATTTTGATCTGATCCCGGGTCAAACAAATAAAGTGAAATGCCCAACATCCTTCTAAAGGTAGCAAAAATACACAGGAGATAGCGAACGCTGGGGCCCAAACCACTAATGTGTGGTGTGTGGTTGACGCAGATCACTGCTGTATACATTCAGCTCTTCCAATGGTTTGTCATGATTAGTTTGTTTAGCTCTTAAAAACCACCCCGCCTTGTGTGTCATAAACAAACATCTCCTATATTGCGATCAGTGTCGAGCGGTGTCCCATGGTTAGAATTAAGACTTTAGCCTGGTGACATCAACAAAGAAAAACTAAAACTGCCTCAACGGGCCAGAATTCATATTTGTCTTTTGCGATTTATTTCTTTCCTTCTATTTTCGAATGATAAACACACTCGACACCCTACATATAATCTGAGGCTATTTAGAGAAGATTAATGACTAGGTCAAATTTGTATTACTGCACCATTTGATATTTGTTATGTTAAAAATAAATCAAATAACTACATGTATTGTGAAAGAGGTTGCCTTATAGTAATGGACCCAAAGCTATAAGGATCCAAAGCTATAAGGATCCTGACGCTGCAGTTCTCAGCTCTACAGTGTTTTAGCATCCTATGCTAATTGTTTTGATGTACGGTATGAAAATGTACTGTTTTGGGGTTCAGTCTCACAACTTGGTGGCAGTAGTTTAGTCCATAGGGAGTTGGGTTGGGAACCGGACGGTCCCTGTACGGACTGTGGACTGGTAGCTGTAGAGGTGCCAGTTCACCTCCTGGCCACTGCCAAGGTGCTCTTCAGCAACTGCTCGGGGCGCTTGTCAAGCAGTCGCAGCCCCCTCACTCTGACATCTCTCCATTTCTGCATGTATAGGACCTGAGCATGTGTGTGTGTATTTCAGGCCTGTGTGTAGTGTATTCTAACAACAGAGTGAAACAATTGTAATTTCCAGCAGTATAATAATTAAATTATTCCAGCAGGCAGCAGTTTTCAGTGTAAAAGCTCCAGTGTACACTACCTTTTCCAGGACCAAACTGCAGACAAAGTTAGCAACTACCTAGTTAACATAGTGGAGCATTAAGCAGTTAAAGACCCAGATAGTTTTTCTAAGTAGTTGATGGAGATGAGATGAAAACAAACACGAGAGTCAATGCACTCACATATGTCAAGTGGACACAAACATGACTCCAATTAAATGCTAATGTTGCTCCATATCTAAGGGGATTTTTAGAATTGGAATTTTTTTCTAACACATTAGCCATTTATAAGGTTATATGTCAATGTTGTTTACAGCTTCCTTCGCTGCCTCCATGCAGCCCAAAAACACTGTCTATGCAATAAATAAATGAACCAGGAAAATTGTGTGGAAATGGACATCAACACATGAACAAACACAAGATGTTTTTCATTTCATTCAGAGGTTTATTCATTCATTATTTGCTTTGACCAACTGTTGTTATAAAAGAAATTGTACATGAGAGCAACTCGGACAATACATGGAGATATGCATTTGGTCATTGGATTGAAAATCCAGTCTCTATCAAAACAAACAAAACAAAAATCTCAATTTATATAACTTAACAATAAAAAACAAACTATGGTCACCACTTTGTTTTTTTACAAAGTCTGCAATAATAATTTATAGGCTTTAATACATACCATTGCTTTCCATTTGTCAGCATGGTTGTGGAAGTAGGGCTTGTGCTGGAAAAAAAAAAGGCATGTACAGTACCAAAGTCTTGGCCGTGGAAACCCCTTTTGTTAGAACTGGAGTCGTCGTTGTGGAGTGACTGCAGCTAAAAGGGACAACAAAGGCTGCTCTGTTGTCTCTGAAGCCTCCTACCCTCGCTCTTTCTCTTCCCAGCGAGCGGGTATCATGTGAGGTGTGAGGGTTGTGGTCCAAAGGTTCAGAGGTGCGATTAGAAACACAAGGAGCGGGCCCGACACTGCCCCGCAGCTACCCTGCCTGGATCAGGTGTATAAAAAACACATGTGGGAGCCCACAACCCCCACTGCATAAGCAAATAGTGCCTGGGGATTGGCTAGTGCGATAGATTTCATTATACCTCCATAGGAACACTAACAGGAATAACATAGGCTTGTACTTCATTTCTTTTACTTCTCTTCACCTTTATGTAAATACACCGTCAATGGAGGCTGTGTGTTTTCTGACTGAAAACCAATAACTCTAAGTGCAACTTTCTTTCTTTTTACAGTTTGCACATTCAAAACATAAAAAAAGGTCAAAAAGTCACTTTGTGCAACTTCACTCCCTCTCAAAGTCCTTGACCATAAACGCAGTATGTGTTTGTCCAAGAAATAAAAAAACTGCACAATGCATGAAGGAGTGTACATTTTGGCACACATAAAAGACATACATCAAATTAAAAAGTCAGCATAGAGAGACAACTTGAGTTTCTCCCGTAGGTCCAACTCAATTTTCCCCAGTTTGTGAACTTGGCATTGTTTGCCGCAAACGTTTATAACATATGCACCGTACATAAGTCCTTTCTAGAAAAGAGATTCTTTCCATTGGATGACAAAAGAAGCTCTTAATGCGGTACGGTTTAGTGAAACCAAGTACAAAGTTCTGATCAAAAACAAAACGGCCACACATATAGAGACAGACAATAACAAATACTTTGAACACTTGCTTGGCCGACAAATACATAATACTGAAATTATTTTTGAAGTAAAAAAAAAGAAAAAAAAAGCGAGGATGGAGAACTTTTAAGTCCATCCTCTGGCTTCTTGTAAACAGCAATTTGAATGTAATGCTAAACAGCTGGGGAGGGCTGAGGATCAAAAGAGTGGGGGAGCTGGTGGTGGCTTTTTCTTTTTTTCATTCACTCCAGACCATCTTGTTCTGAGCACAAAAATGTAAAAAAAAAAATTAAAATAAAGGTAACACTGTGCGCATAAAACACTGATAATGCAAAGCAAAAACATCCCTTTTAGGACATGGCATACTTCTGTTGGAACAGATATGGCATACTTCTCCTTAAAGCATGCCTGTAGATCCACATACTTCTGTGTCACTGCGTGGGTGAACGTGACTTCATTCGGGTCCAGCTGAGCGTTTGGGCACGTTTCAGCAACTAATAGCCCCGATAAGAAAGGAATCCTTCGCTGGGTAATGAAATCCAAGGCCGACATGTGGACAAGGCGGAGACTGCTTGTAGATCTGCCGCTCACGTTAGGGCAGCTTATCTACTGTACATATCCAACAGTTATTGTTGAGCTGCCGGCAACGAGAGGCTGACTGAGACAAAACAGCCTTCGGTTTACAGTCAAAATGAAGACTCCAGCCAAAATAAGCACAATACCTTCGGGGAATTACTGCTGGGTGTTTTCTAACAGAGTGTGTGTGTGTGTGTGTGTGTGTGTGTGTGTGTGTGTGTGTGTGTGTGTGTGTGTGTGTGTGTGTGTGTGTGTGTGTGTGTGTGTGTGTGTGTGTGTGTGTGTGTGTGTATGCTATTTGAGTTCATCAGTGCCTCAGATGGTGAGCTCATTCAGTCCTTAAGGCACAGGCTGTTATGGTTTTCATTCACAAAACAAATCCCGAAGAGTGAGAGGCACCTCAGTATCCGTACTTTGCATTGACCAAAAAGTCGTGGAGTTATTTGTCTAAATAACAAAGGCACTTTTGGCAAAATACAAATTTTTTTGTAGCATAAAAAAAAGGAAATAAAAAATCTGACTCATCCAAAAATAAGTTAACGTTACAAAAGTGTCTTGTTTTAGGAAATACTGCAGTGAAACTCATCAACATTTGTCTGTCAACCCAGCAAAGAAAATGATGGTCATGGCCTCGTTCGCACTTTTTAAGACACCAATAACAACCAACATCCCCCACCTCCCAAACAACAGTTCTGCCAGAGTTTATTTGGACTCTGGCGAGTTTGCTGAAACAGGAATGTTTTCTGGTTTGCATAAAGAGATGGGAGGACGATGTCACGGCTAATATTTCTGCATTAGAGGCACTTTAACAGTCTTGATCTCTGCTATGTGGGAGGACTTCTGGATGATGCAGCTGGTGGTACCGGAGGTGCTGTCCTTCCCTTGCGCCAAGTTGGTCAAGGCCATAGCGGCGTTGATCTCTCTCCAGTACGTCTCGTCTTTGCCCTTCACCCTCTCCTTTTGCGCAGCTCCGACGCCACCGCTGCCACTGATGATCAGAGGAAAACGCAAACATGCACAGGAAAGGACAAAACAGAGAGCGGGGAGTTAGAGGTCAAGTTCAGCTTGTAATGAATGAAAATAGAGGATGTGATCTTGCAGCAAGGTAAAAGAAAGTCTACTCACTTGTCACATTTACTTGATCCATGGTCTGTGGTTTCTGAAAGTAGAAGTAGAAAATAAAAGGTTAGCTTTGCAGAGTTCTCAGGGGTCAATGAGGATTTATTGAAATCTAGCTGAACGGACAGGCGCAGGAGGTGTGTGTGTGTGTGTGTGTGTGTGTGTGTGTGTGTGTGTGCATGCATGCATTCGTGCGTACGTGCGTGCGTGCGTTTGTGTGTGTGCATATGTGTCTGTGTGTGCGAGCGCGCGCATGGTTCTGTGTGAGGTCTGTATTGTAAGTGTACACCGTGTCCTGTGCAAACATGTGTTGCTCTGTTTTCTCTCTTTACTCAGATGCTGGACAAAAAGGACATTTTGCAAGAAGCCGTCAAGAAACAAGGTGACTAATAGGATCGAGTTGAAAGATGTTTCTTATGACTCATAAACTCCATTCCCTAATATTTTGTTCGAAAACAAATGGGCCCCGGCCAACGTAATTGAGTTGTCTGAGGAAATCAGATCGAAAATGACTGAGCGTAAAAGATTTGAGTGGGAATGAAAAGGCAGCAAGTGAGTCAGTGAGAGAAAGATGGATGTCTGCTCTCTCTTTTTCTCTTCAAATTTCTCTATCTCATATGTAAAACATTAGCAGGGAATAGTAGAGTCATTAAACAATGAAACCAAACTTCTCTTCAGCGCAACCAGTGTGTTTACTTCAGCATGCTACAGAGAGAAAGCCCATGTGCACGTTCGTGTGTGTGTGTGTGTGTGTGTGTGTGTGTGTGTGTGTGTGTGTGTGTGTGTGTGTGTGTGGGGGGTTAATTTGCAAGTGTGTTTGCGCTGAACCTGTCTTCTGTCTTGGGTCTAGCTCTAGTTACGTTTTGCCCAGCAGTGAATATGATGATACAGGCTTGGCGTTTCATGAGGCATTAAAAGAGAGCAGAGCATCTGGATTTCCTAGCCGTGCAGCCTCCAGGCGCTCTCTTTAAGCAAACTAAAGAAACAGCTAAGGCCCTGTGAGCTTTTAAGAAGCTAAATCGTGACCAGGTATAGATGACTGGTCGACTTAAGAACATTTAAAAGAAGGCAAATTCTCTTAAAATGTCCATGTAGCACCAAAGCTACCAACGAGTTTGTCTTAACTGGGTCCTGCTTCACCCTCCTAGATGTCCCAGCAGGGACAATCAGTCTCTTGCACCCTCCGTGCCACATTTCCCAGTAAAGCAAATGTCTAAACCTGAGCTGCCACTTTAACGAGCCCTTCCTTGCGCCACCGCAACACAACAGTCGAAGGGCGTTCCTGAGCGTTTTCTACTGCTAATGAAAATCTGCACCCTTCATTTTCACTGGCATTTCATTCCCATGATTGTTATACTGGAAAAGGTTGCGCAGGGACACTGTGTTTGAGGTTTAGCATCGTCGCAGACAGCCACAGAGCCGGAGTGCCAAAACTCCAAACTCCTCCGGCGTCGGAGAAAGCACACAACATTTCACCGTTTCGCTATATCACCTCTAACCTCGCCAAAGCCCTTTATAGACTTTCCAAAGATCTGGATCCAGTGTTCAGGCTTTTGCAAGCTGTCATAAGCGCCTAATTATTCCCAACGCCATTACTCTGTTCCTCCCTTGTTTTCCTGAAGTTTTCCCATGTAGCGTGACCCACACTGACTAGTACTGGGTTTGCAGGGCCCCGGGCTAATATGGGCCTGATTATGAAATTTCCTGTAGTTTTCCCGTTCGCTCTGTAATAGGTGTGTTCCACAGAGAGAGACGGACTTCACTCTCGGCACTTTCCTCCTGTTGATGATTCTTAGACAGAAGAAGAGAGAAATGTGTGTGCATGTGTGAGAGGGAGATGAGGACATGATGACCCAGAAGTACAAACCACAAAATGAGATTTTAGGTTTTAGTGCGCCACAACTCCCTGCTGACCTTTCCCTCGTTCTTTATCTTACTTTTATCAGCGAGTCCCTTTTCCTTCATTGATATTCCTCAGGTCCCTCCTTCTCTGTCCTCCACTCGTTCAGCCCTTGCTTCAGCGATTTGCTGTAATACCCCCTGATCTGGGTACTCGGAGACTGACCATTCTCATGCAGCCCAGCCAAAACAAATGCAATGTTTCCCGTCTATGTTTATATAACTAGTGACTCTGTGCTATGTCAAGAATAAGCCCTTCTTCCATATTTCCAAAAGCTGTTTTGGAAAGCTTTTGATGTTATCCATCTCTTCTTTATCTCCTATATTTTCATACTCTCAATTTTGTGTGTCTTAGCCTAAATTGTGGATATCAGATAAGACTGATCAGGACTTGAAGACTGTGAACTCAACTTTATTTACTGTATATAGCCCCTTTCCTGCAAGCATACAGCCCTAGCTTCCCTAGTCAGAGTCCCGAAGCAGTCTGAGGATTTGAGGGCCGGGGGTGAGATCACTTGGAGACAGCTCTTCTTGCAGTTTTTCTAACCACCACTTCGGGCCAAGCAGCCTGTGAGTCAAGCAGGAAGATGGTCTTGATGGCGGCTATCTTTTTAGTCTGAACAGAGGCAGTGTCAATGAAACTGGACAAGAGAACATCCTTCTGTTATAGGTCGTCTGAGGTGAGTGATACTCCTGTTTGCTTTCTGAAAGGCCTATGCGGCAGACGGCACACGGCATGGTGTGGAATTAGCTGAAGGCCAGCTCAGAAGGCATTCTCTCTGCACATCTACTGATTGTTGCCAGTGCTCAGAAGCAGATTGGCCCTGAGTAATAATATACCAGTAATACCATTCTCCATAATCACAGCTCTGTAATTACAGACCAATGACACTGTTTTCATGTGTCGATGTTCCCCCAAAATA